>NW_019279759.1:0-583 GCF_002738345.1 Cucurbita maxima | reverse complement strand
GCGGGGGAGGTTCTCATTTGTAGAGAAAGGAAGAAAAGAACTGGGAGAAATTGAAAGAAAAAAAGGGGTGCAACACGAGGACTTCCCAAGTGGTCACCCAACTTAGTACTACTCTCGCCCAAGCAAGTTCTGATAGGGTGCATTAGTGCTGGTATGATCGCACCCAACATGCCATGCGCACAAAATCGGATTTAACGCATGCGGGGCGGCATGATCGAAACGCGATGGGCGTGAGCGGGGGAGGTTCTCATTTGTAGAGAAAGGAAGAAAAGAACTGGGAGAAATTGAAAGAAAAAAAGGGGTGCTCCCAAGTGGTCACCCAACTTAGTACTACTCTCGCCCAAGGACGCTTAACTGCGGAGTTCTGATGGGATCCGGTGCATTAGTGCTGGTATGATCGCACCCGACATGCCATGCGCACAAAATCGGATTTAACGCATGCGGGGCGGCATGATAGAAACGCGATGGGCGTGAGCGAGGGAGGTTCTCATTTGTAGAGAAAGGAGAAAAGAACTGGGAGAAATTGAAAGAAAAAAAGGGGTGCAACACGAGGACTTCCCAAGTGGTCACCCAACTTAGTACT
>NW_019279758.1:0-583 GCF_002738345.1 Cucurbita maxima | reverse complement strand
GCCTTCCTTGGACACGTGGTATCCAGGCAGGGAATAACTGTGGACCCTGCTAAGACCAAAGCAAAGCATGAAGATTGCCTGCAAATGGTTTTGACTTTTTTGAGAATGCCTCTAGTGTATATCAACTTTTCTAAGTGTGAATTCTTGCTATGAGAAGTAGCATTTTTATGACATGCGGTCTCAAGAGCGGAAATTTTTGTGGATCCAGCTAAGGTTGAAGCTGTCATGTGGTGGCCATGGCCGACAACTGTGATAGAGGTAAGAGGTTTTTTTGGCTTGATTGGCTACTACATGAGATTTGTCCTAGACTTTTTGAAAATGTCGGTGGCGAAGATTCATTTGACAACAAAAAAAATAAAAAAGAAAGAAAATTTTGTGTGGACTTCCAAGAGTTGAAAAGGAAGGTGACTGCACCAGTCTTCGTAGTGTATAGTGACGCCTCAGCTAAGGGCTTGAGTTGTGTGCTTATGTAGAATGAGTAATTAATTGCGTTTGTTTCTCTAGACAGTTAAAGGAATATGAGTGGAATTATCCTACCGATGTCTTGGAGCTAGGTGTCATGGTGTTCGCAGAGAAGTCATGG
>NW_019279757.1:0-584 GCF_002738345.1 Cucurbita maxima | reverse complement strand
GGTTTTCCCCTCAAGATTTTAAAACGATTCCATTAAGAAGGTTTCCACACTCTTATAAGAAATGTTTCGTTCCCCTCTCCCATCGATATGAGACCTCAAAATCTACTCCACTTTTGAGGCTCAATATCCTCACTGATACACCGTCCAATGTCTAGCTCTAATATCATTTGTAAATACTCAAGCCCAGTGTTCATATATGTTATCTTCTTTGAGTTTTCTCTTTCAAACTCCTCCTTAAGGTTTTAAAACGCGTCCATTAGAAAGAGGTTTTCACACACTTGTAAGGAATGTTTCATTCCCTTATCCAACTAACGAGGGACCTCAAAATTCACTCCTCTTCAAAGCACACCATCTAATATCATGATGTTATCTTCTTTGAATTTTCCTTTTCACACTTCTCCTTACAAGTTTTAAAACTGTCTATTGAAGAGAGGTTTACACAACTTTACAAGAATCAGGTCGTCCCACTCCTACCAAGAGCTCAAAAATTTAGAAGATATAAAAGAACAAAACCAAAAACAAAGGCTTTTTTCTGAATCTTGGTTTCCATTACTGTCAAAACCTGTAACATTGTCCCCTGCTTT
>NW_019279756.1:0-583 GCF_002738345.1 Cucurbita maxima | reverse complement strand
TCGAAAAACGTCGACCGTGGCTCGGTTTTTTTAGCACAAACTTCAAACGTCCCAGATTTGGGTTTCCGAAGTAGGGTTCGATTTGAAGCATTTTTTTACTGTTTTATGCACTCTGTTTCTTCTAAATCATCAAGCCTAATCATTCCGCACAAAACTTTCGAAAANCGTCGACCGTGGCTCGGTTTTTTTAGCACAAACTTCAAACGTCCCAGATTTGGGTTTCCGAAGTAGGGTTCGATTTGAAGCATTTTTTTACTCTTTTATGCACTCTGTTTCTTCGAAATTATATTCTAAATCATCAAGCCTAATCATTCCTCACAAAACTTTCGAAAAACGTCGACCGTGACTCGGTTTTTTTAGCACAAACTTCAAACGTCCCAGATTTGGGTTTCCGAAGTAGGGTTCGATTTGAAGCATTTTTTTACTGTTTTATGCACTCTGTTTCTTCGAAATTATATTCTAAATCATGAAGCCTAATCATTCCTCACAAAACTTTCGAAAAACGTCGACCGTGGCTCGGTTTTTTTAGCACAAACTTCAAACGTCCCAGATTTGGGTTTCCGAAGTAGGGTTCGATTTGAAG
>NW_019279755.1:0-584 GCF_002738345.1 Cucurbita maxima | reverse complement strand
TCGGAGTGATCGGGAATAATGATTTAGAATAGAATTTTGAAGAAATGGAGTGCATAAAACAGTAAAAGAGTGCTTTAAATCGATTCCCTAACCTGGTTACTTAGAAGTACGTGCTAAAAAAACTGTGACACGGTCGACGTTTCTCGAAACTTTTGTTGGGAATGTTTAGTTTAGTCTTGATGATTTAGAATAGAATGTCAAAGAAACGGAGTGTAGAAAAATAGTACTTAAAATCGAAACCCTAATTTGTGAACCCTAATCGAGGAAGTTTGAACCACGTGATAAAAAAACTGAGTAGCGGTCGGCGTTTTTCGAAATTCCTGCTCGGAGTGATCAGGAATAATGATTTAGAATAGAATTTTGAAGAAATGGAGTGCATAAAACAGTAAAAGAGTGCTTTAAATCGATTCCCTAACCTGGTTACTTTGAAGTACGTGCTAAAAAAACTGTGTCACGATCGACGTTTCTCGAAACTTTTGTTTGGAATGTTTAGTTTAGTCTTGATGATTTAGAATAGAATGTCAAAGAAACAGAGTGTAGAAAAATAGTACTTAAAATCGAAACCCTAATTTGTGAACCCTAAT
>NW_019279754.1:0-584 GCF_002738345.1 Cucurbita maxima | reverse complement strand
ACGATTCGGGTTTCCGAAGTAGGGTTCGATTTGAAGAACTCTGTTGACGTTATTATGCACTCTGTTTCTTAGAAATAATATTCTAAATCATCAAGTCTTATCATTCCTCACAAAACATTCGAAAAACAACGATCGTGACTCGGTTTTTTTAGCACGTACTTCAAACTTCCACGATTCGGGTTTCCGAAGTAGGGTTNGGGTTCGATTTGAAGAACTCTTTTACTGTTTTATGCACTCCGTTTCTTCGAAACTATATTCTAAATCATCAAGCCTTATCATTCCTCACAAAACCCTCGAAAAACGACGATCGTGACTAGGTTTTTTTAGCACGTACTTCAAAGTTCCTAGATTTGAGTTTCCGAAGTAGGGTTCGATTTGAAGAACTCTGTTGACGGTTTTATGCACTCCGTTTCTTATAAATAATATGATAAATCATCAAGCCTTATCATTCCTCACAAACTTTCGAAAAACGACGATCGTGACTAGGTTTTTTTAGCACGTACTTCAAAGTTCCTAGATTTGAGTTTCCGAAGTAGGGTTCGATTTGAAGAACTCTGTTGACGGTTTTATGCACTCCGTTTCTT
>NW_019279753.1:0-584 GCF_002738345.1 Cucurbita maxima | reverse complement strand
TACTCCTAAAATATGAGGTTTGTTTTAGTTATACTCTCCAGCTTTGAGATATTTCATTTTAACACTTCGATCAGGATATAATTGAAATAAAATTCATAGTTTAGTAGTATTCTTTTCGTTTATCATTTTGGAAACAAAAATATTGAAAAAAATTGATAAAATTTTTGGATGAGATTGAGAGAATGAGAATACGAACCATGTAATCTTCTAGAGACATCCAATTGTTTCCTAGAGCAACTCCTAGCAAATAAAATTGGGAGTCGTGTATTTAAATTATTGATTTTATATTATTACAATGGGATCATTTTATACAAATCAAAGTTATAATATGATTTTTTTTTTACATATAAAAAAAAGGTTATAATTCATCATTTATATTTGAAATTTTTTATTAAAAAAAAAAGTAAAAATAAAAGTACCTCCGAGATTAAGGGTTAAATTTCCAGCTTGGATGACGCGAAGAAGGGACAAAGCCAGAGTGACGGCGAATTTACCACCGTAAGACTACGCGAAGATGTACAAAGGAGCGTTTCGTAGGCCGACAGTGTAGTTCGAAACCTCAGCTAGCAAAGTCATCATGTCGA
>NW_019279752.1:0-584 GCF_002738345.1 Cucurbita maxima | reverse complement strand
AAGACCATTGATGGAATTGAAGCAATCGACGCTCCCCTGGATGGGTTTCCAATTAAAGACCTAACGTTTGATGTTGACTCTTTTGAAGAAAAAGCCCCACGATCAAACACTTCGAAATGTCGCGGTAGCTTTAAGAACTCTACCATACGACCCGAGAGTTGAGGGCTACAGGAACTTTCTCATACGACCTGAGAGTTACGTTAGCCGCAATGCATCTCATGGACGATGCAAAACTATGATAGTGCTCAAAAGTGAATGGTATAAAAAAGGGTCATGCACCATATAACGTTTGATATTGACTCTTTTGAAGAAAGAGCCACACAATCGAACAGCTCGAAACATCTCGGTAGCTCTGAGAACTCTAACACACAGGGAATGAAGTGTCGAAGAGTTAGACATTAAACATTAGATCATGCTAAAACTCTTAAGCGATCTGACAAAAGACTTCAGGACATCGACACCAAAAATTCATTGTCGTTTAGCGATTATGATATCTGGCTTTTACCGAGCAAACCTGGGTTCGATTCTCGACGATGGAATATTATTTTCTTATTTCATTTTATTTTACCGTTTCTATCTTAGAT
>NW_019279751.1:0-584 GCF_002738345.1 Cucurbita maxima | reverse complement strand
CGATTTAAAGTACTCTTTGACTGTTTTATGCACTCTGTTTCTTAGAAATAATATTCTAAATCATCAAGCCTTATCATTCCAAACAAAACTTTCAAAAATGTGGACCGTGACTCGGTTTTTTTAGCACATACTAAAAACTTCCCTGTTCGGGTTTCCGAAGAAGGGTTCGATTTGACGAACTCTTTTACTGTTTTATGCACTCCGTTTCTTAGAAATAATATTCTAAATCATCAAGCCTTATCATTCCTCACAAAAATTTCGAAAAACGTCGACCGTGACTCGGTTTTTTAGCACGTACTAAAAACATCCCTGTTTGGGTTTCCGAAGAAGGGTTCGATTTAAAGTACTCTTTGACTGTTTTATGCACTCTGTTTCTTAGAAATAATATTCTAAATCATCAAGCCTTATCATTCCAAACAAAACTTTCAAAAATGTGGACCGTGACTCGGTTTTTTTTGCACGTACTAAAAACTTCCCTGTTCGGGTTTTTGAAGAAGGGTTCGATTTGACGAACTCTTTTACTGTTTTATGCACTCCGTTTCTTAGAAATAATATTCTAAATCATCAAACCTTATCATTCCTCA
>NW_019279750.1:0-584 GCF_002738345.1 Cucurbita maxima | reverse complement strand
AAATTAAATACTTTCTTTTGGAGATGCAGGTTATCAATCTCCGTACAACTCGCATGCAAAGCGAGCGCTCTACCGTCTAAGCTACATCTTCACAATTTTTACGTCACAAAAACATAAATGATTTGTCGTGAATAATAGTGAAAATGAAAAAATATCGCTACTCATTATGTCATAAATAAGAAAAAATTGAATAGAAATAAAATATTACATCATAGAACCCTAAATTTCCCATCATCAATAATATTGAAAATGAAGAAAATCTAGAAATGCAGGGTATCGATCCCCATATCTCTTGCATACAAAGCAAGTGCTCTACCATCTAAGCTATATCCCCACAATTCTTATATCATAAAGTCCTAAGCATCTCGTCATCTGTAATAGTAAAAATGAAAAACTATCCCAGCTCATTATGTCCTAAATAAGAAAAAATTGAAAAGATAAGAAAAAATTGAAAAGAAATAATATATTTAGTAATCGATTCAATTGAAGATGCAAGGTAATGATCCCCGTACTTTCCATGGGAAATGAACACCCTAAATGCCCCTTCATCAATAATTGTGAAAATGAAAAAGTATATCTGCATA
>NW_019279749.1:0-584 GCF_002738345.1 Cucurbita maxima | reverse complement strand
CTCAGTTTTTTTATCACGTGGTTCAAACGTCCTAGATTAGGGTTCACAAATTAGGGCTTCAATATTATGCACTCTTTTACTGTTTTTCTACACTCCGTTTCTTCAACATTCTATTCCAAATCTACAAAACTAAACATTCCCAACAAAAGTTACGAGAAACGTCGACCGTCACACGGTTTTTTGAGCACGTACTTCTAACTAACCGGCTCAGGACTCGATTTAAAGCACTCTTTTACTGTTTTATGCACTCCATTTCTTCCAAATTCTGTTCTAAATCATATTTCCCGATCACTCCCAACAGGAATTTCGAACAACGACGACCGCTTCTCAGTTTTTTTTATCACGTGGTTCAAACGTCCTTGATTAGGGTTCACAAACTAGGGCTTCGATTTTAAGCACTCTTTTACTGTTTTTCTACACTCCGTTTCTTCGACATTCTATTCTAAATCATCAAGATTAAAATTTCCCAACAAAAGTTTCGATAAACGTCGACCGTGACACGGTTTTTTTCGCACGTATTTCTGACTAACCAGGTTAGAGAATCGATTTAAAGCACTCTTTTACTGTTTTGTGCACTCCATTTC
>NW_019279748.1:0-584 GCF_002738345.1 Cucurbita maxima | reverse complement strand
ACGTTTGTTGGAAGTTTTGTGGGGAATGAATAGGCTTGTAGATGTAGAATACAATTTCGAACCAACGGAGTGCATCAAAACAGTAAAAGAGTGCTTCAAATCGAACCCTACTTCGAAAACCCAAATTCTGGACGTTTGAAGTACGTGCTAAAAAACCGAGTCACGGTCGACGTTTTTCAAAAATTTTGTGGGGAATGATTCGGCATAATGATTTAGAATAGAATTTTGAAGAATCATAGTGCATAAAATAGTAAAAGATTGCTTCAAATCGAACCCTACTTCGAAACACTAATCAGGGACGTTTGAAGTACGTGCTAAAAAACCCGAGTCACGGTCGACATTTTTAGAACTTTTGTAGGGAATGATTAGGCTTGATGATGTAGAAAAGAATTTCCAACAAGCGGAGTGCATCCAAACAGTAAAAGAGTCCTTCAAATCGAAACCTAATTCGAAAACTAAAATTTGGGACGTTTGAAGTATGTGGTAAAAAAACCGAGTCACGGTCGACATTTTTAAAAAGTTTTGTGGGGAATGATTAGGCTTTATGATTTAGAATAGAATTTCAACGAAACGGAGTGCATAAA
>NW_019279747.1:0-603 GCF_002738345.1 Cucurbita maxima | reverse complement strand
AAAGTAAAAAAAAATCTTTAAACCGAACCTTAATTTGAAAACCCAAATTGGGGACGTTTTTAGATCGTGCTAAAAAAACCGAGTCACGATCGACGTTTTTCGAAACTTTTTTGGGGAATGATTAGACTAGATGATTTAGAAAAGAATTTCGAAGAAAATCGAACCCTAATTCGTAAATCCAAATCTAGGACGTTTGAAGTTCGTGCGAAAAAAATCAAGTCACGGTCGACGTTTGTCGAAACTTTTGTGGGGAATGATTAAGTTTGAATATTTAGAATAGAATTTCGATGAAACGGAGAGCATAAAACAGTAAAAGAGTACTTCAAATCGAACCTTAATTCGAATAAAACTAATTTGGGACGTTTGAAGTACGTGCTAAAAAACCGAGTCACGATCGACGTTTTTCGAAACTTTTGTGGTTAATGATTAGGTTTGATGATTTATACTTCAATTTCGATGAAAAAGAGTGCGTAAAGCAGTAAAAGAGTGCTTCAAATCGAACCCTAATTCATAAATCCAAATCTAGGACGTTTGAAGTTCGTGCTAATAAAATCGAGCCACATTCGACGTTTTTCGAAACTTTTGTGGGGAATGATTAGGTTT
>NW_019279746.1:0-585 GCF_002738345.1 Cucurbita maxima | reverse complement strand
ATGATTTAGAATAGGATTTCGAAGAAACGGTGTGCATAAAATAGTAAAAGAGTTCTTCAAATCGAACCCTAGTTCGGAAACCCAAATCTGAGACGTTTGAAGTACGTGTTAAAAAAACCGAGTCACGGTCTATGTTTTTCGAAAGATTTGTGAGAAATGATTAGGCTTGAGGATTTAGAATAGGATTTCGAAGAAACGGTGTGCATAAAACAGTAAAAGAGTTCTTCAAATCGAACCCTAGTTCGGAAACCCAAATCTGAGACGTTTGAAGTACGTGCTAAAAAAACCGAGTCACGGTCGACTTTTTTCGAAAGATTTGGGAGGAATGATTAGGCTTGATGATTTAGAATAAGATTTCGAAGAAACGGTGTGCATAAAACAGTAAAATAGTTCTTCAAATCGAACCCTACTTCGAAAACCCAAATCTGGGACGTTTAAAGTACGTGCTGAAAAAACCTAGTCACGGTCTATGTTTTTCGAAAGATTTGTGAGGAATGATTAGGCTTGATGATTTAGAATAGGATTTGGAAGAAACGGTGTGCATAAAACAGTAAAAGAGTTCTTTAAATCGAACCCTACTTCGGA
>NW_019279745.1:0-585 GCF_002738345.1 Cucurbita maxima | reverse complement strand
TCATAGGTATCTTTCTATTTATTGTTATTTCCATTTATTACTATTTCCATATCCTTGTAATTCATTTGATTATAAATAAGATAACTTTTACACCATTTAGGTGTGGTGGATTAATTAAACATTCACAGCCTCGTCCCCTTCCTCTGCCTCTAAAACTTCCACGACCTTGACCCCTTCCTCTAGATTGTTCACCATGAGTGATATTCAAAGCATGTTCTTCTTCAACATGAGAACTCATGCATTGTTCATGTACAAGCAGGCTGCTTTGCAACTCATTAATGGTTAAGATGGTTGTATCCTTGGACACCTCAATGGAACACACAATATAATCAAACTTGGGGGTCTTAAATCTTAGTATCTTTCCGACTACTTCAACATCTTCTTTGTTCTCACCATTTAGTTTCATCTTGTTGGCTATGCTAAGGGTCCGAGCAAAATACCCATTCACAGATTCTCCTACCTTCATGTGCAGCATTTCAAACTCCTTCCGAAGAGCTTGCAAATGTGCACGATTTACCCCTGTTGAACCTTGATATTTATACTTCATAGAATCCCATACGTTTTTTTTTTTTTTTTTTTTTTTTT
>NW_019279744.1:0-585 GCF_002738345.1 Cucurbita maxima | reverse complement strand
CGTGACTGGGTTTTTTTATCACGTACTAAAAACTTCCCTGTTTGGGTTTCCGAGGAAGGGTTCGATTTGAAGAACTCTTTTACTGTTTTATGCACTCCGTTTCTTAGAAATAATATTCTACATTATCAAGCCATTTCATTCCTCACAAAACTTTTGACAAACGTCGACCGTGACTCGGTTTTTTTATCACGTACTAAAAACTTCCCTGTTTGGGTTTCCGAAGAAGGGTTCGATTTGAAGAACTCTTTTACCCTTTTTTGCACTCCGCTTCTTAGAAATAATATTCTAAATCATCAAGGCTTATCATTCCTCACAAAACTTTCGAAAAAAGTAGACCGTAACTCGGTTTTTTTATCACGTACTAAAAACTTCCCTGTTTGGGTTTCCGGAGAAGGGTTCGATTTGAAGAACTCTTTTACTGTTTTATGCACTCCGTTTCTTAGAAATAATATTCTACATCATCTAGCCATATCATTTCTCACAAAACTTTTGACAAACGTCGACCGTGACTCGGTTTTTTTATCACGTACTAAAAACTTCCCTGTTTGGGTTTCCGAAGAAGGGTTCGATTTGAAGAACTCTTTT
>NW_019279743.1:0-585 GCF_002738345.1 Cucurbita maxima | reverse complement strand
GCACTCCGTTTCTTCGAAACTATATTCTAAATCATCAAGCCTAATCATTCCTCACAAAACTTTCGAAAATCGTCGAAAGGTACTAGGTGTTTTTTGGCACGTACTTCAAACGTCCCCGATTTGTGTTCTCGAAGTAGATTCGATTGTACAAACTCTTTTACTGTTTAATGCACTCTATTTCTTCGAAACCATATTCTAAATCATCAAGCCTAATTATTCCTCACAAAACTTTCGAAAATCGTCGAAAGGGACTAGGTGTTATTTGGCACGTACTTCAAACGTCCCAGAGATTTGGGTTTTCGAAGTAGGGTTCGATTTGACGAACTCTTTTACTGTTTTATACACTCCGTTTCTTCGAAACTATATTCTAAATCATCAAGCCTAATCATTCCTCACAAAACTTTCGAAAATCGTCGAAAGGGACTAGGTGTTTTTTGGCACGTATTTCAAACGTCCCTGATTTGTGTTTTCGAAGTAGGGTTCGATTTGACAAACTCTTTTACTGTTTTATGCACTCCGTTTCTTCGAAACTATATTCTAAATCATCAAGCCTAATCATTCCTCACAAAACTTTCGAAAATCGTC
>NW_019279742.1:0-585 GCF_002738345.1 Cucurbita maxima | reverse complement strand
TTGGCGTCCCGATTCCCTTTGAAGGCTCTAGGGTCTGGGAACCTTAGTTTGTTGGATCCTGTATTGGTTTGTCCAGCCGCGACACCTTCCACGGCTTTCATGGTAATTTCAATTCGAGTGCTCATGGCGGCCATCCTTTCTTGGAGGTCGTCGACTGTTGATCTGAATTCATCAGCCAATCCATTGAACAAACTCATCATTGTGTTTTGTAGTACGTCGAACTCTTCGCCACGTCCCTCTTTGTGTGCGACAGAGCTATCCGGACTATCAGACGGTTTTGGGCTGCTCGTAGGAGCAACTCTTTCTTCGAGCGAGGTCACTCGAAACAATAGTTCTGCGATTGGCAACCCATCCAGGCGGTTGCCCATTGCGTCGACTTGGACGACTTTCTCACTCAGTTCGGTCACCCGTGTTTCCAGGAAACGGAGGGTGTCAGGGACTTCTTTGAGGAACAGCATTTCCTCCTCTATTAGCGTAAGCCGGTCGGCTTGTGCTTTGGGTGTCGACTTTGTCGTCGACATGGTTTCGGTCTTTACTGTGTCACGGAGCTAACAAAGCTCTGATACCACTTGACACAATCGCACT
>NW_019279741.1:0-585 GCF_002738345.1 Cucurbita maxima | reverse complement strand
AAATTCTATTCTAAATCATCAAGCCTAATCATTCCCCCGAAAACTTCCAAAAAACGTCGACTGTGACTCGGTTTTTTTAGCACGTACTTCAAACGTCCCAGATTTGGGTTTCCGAAGTAGGGTTCGAATTGAAGCACACTTTTACTGTTTCATGCACTCCGTTTCTTCAAAATTCTATTCTAAATCATCGAGCCTAATCATTCCCCCCAAAACTTCCAAAAAACATCGACCGTGACTCGGTTTTTTTAGCACGTACTTCAAACGTCTCAGATTTGGGTTTCCGAAGTAGGGTTCGATTTGAAGCACACTTTTACTGTTTCATGCACTCCGTTTCTTCGAAATTCTATTCTAAATCATCGAGCCTAATCATTCCCCCAAAAACTTCCAAAAAACGTCGACCGTGACTCGGTTTTTTTAGCACGTACTTCAAACGTCTCAGATTTGGGTTTCCGAAGTATGGTTCGATTTGAAGCACACTTTTACTGTTTCATGCACTCCGTATCTTCGAAATTCTATTCTAAATCATCAAGCCTAATCATTCCCCCCAAAACTTCCAAAAAACGTCGACCGTGACTCGGTTTTTTT
>NW_019279740.1:0-585 GCF_002738345.1 Cucurbita maxima | reverse complement strand
CTTATATTTATTTGCTCATATATTGATTATATTGGAAAATAAAAATTTTAAAATAACTATTTCTTTTGAATAATAAATGAGAAAAATTATCTGAATAACACTAATCCTTTCAAATTATCTATAAAAAATTATGTACCCAATGTTTATAAAAATAAATGAAGAATTTTACCGAAATAAAAAAAATTAAATAAGTGACTGAGATGAGAGGAGTAAGACTTTTCCATCTCAGCTCCATAAACATGTAAGAGAATGAAATTGACAGAGCTAGAGCTGAAGTTAGGATACTATTTAGTGTTGGATGATGAAAGTCCCACGTCCGCTAATTTAGGGAATGATCATGGGTTTATAAGTGAGGAATACTAATTCCATTAATATGAGGCATAGCTTATGATATCATACCATTGTGGAGAGTCGTCTTCCTCTAACATTTAGCTCTAAAAATAATATCTTCTAAAAACGAAGAAGTTAATATTTGATAATAAAATAATGGTAATAAGAGTGGATATACTTATCCAAATGGGGATTTAACATAATCTCACCATTTGCCACCAAGCCATGTCCGCTGGACAACTGAGAGACACTTTT
>NW_019279739.1:0-585 GCF_002738345.1 Cucurbita maxima | reverse complement strand
AATTTGGGACGTTTGAAGTACGTTTTAAAAAAATTGAGTCACGGTCAACGTTTTTCAAAACTTTTGTGGGGAATGATTAGGCTTGATGATGTAGAATACAATTTCGAACAAACGGAGTGCATCAAAAAAATAAAAGAGTGCTTTAAATCGAACCATACTTCGGAAACCCAAATCTGGGACGTTTGAAGTACGTTTTAAAAACACTGAGTCACGGTCGACGTTTTTCAAAACTTTTGTGGGGAATGATTAGGCTTGATGATGTAGAATACAATTTCGAACAAACGGAGTGCATCAAAACAGTAAAAGAGTCCTTCAAATCGAACCGTACTTCGGAAACACAAATCTGGGACGTTTGAAGTACGTGCTAAAAAAACCGAGTCACGGTCGACGTTTTTCTAAAGTTTTGTGAGGAATTTTTACGGTTGATGATGTAGAACAGAATTTCGAACAAACGGAGGGCATCAAAACAGTAAAAGAGTCCTTCAAATCGAACCGTACTTCGGAAACCCAAATCTGGGACGTTTGAAGTACGTGCTAAAAAAACCGAGTCACGGTCGACGTTTTTCTAAAGTTTTGTGAGGAATG
>NW_019279738.1:0-586 GCF_002738345.1 Cucurbita maxima | reverse complement strand
GTTCGATTTGAAGCACTCTTTTACTGTTTTGATGCACTCCGTTTGTTCGAAATTGTATTCTACATCATCAAGCCTAATCATTCCCCACAAAAGTTTTGAAAAACATCGACCGTGACTCAGTTTTTTTTAAAACGTACTTCAAACGTCCCAGATTTGGGTTTTCGAAGTAGGGTTCGATTTGAAGAACTCCTTTACTGTTTTGATGCACTCCGTTTCTTCGAAAATCTATTCTAAATCGTCAAGCCTAAACATTCCCCACAAAACTTTTTAAAAATGTCGATCGTGACTCGGTTTTTTTAGCACGTACTTCAAACGTCCCAGATTTGGGTTTCCGAAGTACGGTTCGATTTGAAGCACTCTTTTCTTGTTTTGATGCACTCCGTTTGTTGGAAATTCTGTTCTAAATCATCAACCGTAAACATTCCTCACAAAACTTTAGAAAAACGTCGACCATGACTAGGTTTTTTTAGCACGTACTTCAAACGTCCCAGATTTGGGTTTCCGAAGTACGGTTCGATTTGAAGCACTCTTTTACTGTTTTGATGCACTCCGTTTGTTCGAAATTGTATTCTACATCATCAAGCCT
>NW_019279737.1:0-586 GCF_002738345.1 Cucurbita maxima | reverse complement strand
AACGATTTCACCGTTGATTCGAGTTCAAATCGTTATTTTGGTTTGTTAGCTTGTCTGGGTGGTGTAGTTGGTTATCACGCTAGTCTCACACACTAGAGGTCCTCAGTTTGAACCTTGGCTCAGACATCTTTAGAATTACGTTTTTACTTTTTTCTGAACAACGATTTCACCGTTTATTCGAGTTCAAATCGTTATTTTGGTTTATTAGCTTGTCTGGGTGGTGTAGTTGGTTATCACGCTAGTCTCACACACTAGAGGTCCTCAGTTTGAACCTTGGCTCAGACATGTTTAGAATTATGTTTTTACTTTTTTCTGAACAACGATTTCACCGTTGATTCGAGTTCAAATCGTTATTTTGGTTTGTTAGCTTGTCTGGGTGGTGTAGTTGGTTATCACGCTAGTCTCACACACTAGAGGTCCTCAGTTTGAACCTTGGCTCAGACATGTTTAGAATTATGTTTTTACTTTTTTCTAAACAACGATTTCACCGTTGATTCGAGTTCAAATCGTTATTTTGGTTTGTTAGCTTGTCTGGGTGGTGTAGTTGGTTATCATTTTAGTCTCACACACTAGAGGTCCTCAGTTT
>NW_019279736.1:0-586 GCF_002738345.1 Cucurbita maxima | reverse complement strand
AAGAAACACCTACAAGGAAACACCACAAGAATCAAGACTCTTATAGAACCCTCTAAAGAACTCCCTGGGATATCATGAGATGTTTATGCAACTGGAATGTACTTTTATGTTATGTAATATGTCATGTAATGTTAGTTATGTGAGATGCCATGTAATGTAAGAAACGTATATGCGATGTTAGCACTGCTTATGTAATGCCATGTTAGTTATGTTAGGGACCTCATGCATATATGTATGTCAGGTGCATCGAGATTCTTCCCCTTTATGATACGAAATAATGAATTCTGATATTTATGTTTTCCATGATATCATGCGGGTTCTTTTCTGTTCTGTGGTGTCCAGCGACGTGTAACACGTTGTGCCCGACAAAGTCAGGCCCAGGGGGTATGTATATGAGCCCGCCTGGTGGGTCCATGTACGCATACATGGGCCGTGTGTGAAGGAGTACCACACACCTAACCCTCTCGGAATAGAAAAGTGCCCAAGGCTATGCAAATTTTATGAAAAGTTAGATCCCGGTCATATGTTGCATGTGTTTGCATTCCTAACCCCAACAGTGGGGTGACTTACTGAGTATTTCATAAAA
>NW_019279735.1:0-586 GCF_002738345.1 Cucurbita maxima | reverse complement strand
TATTATTTCTACGAAAGGGAGTGCACAAAACAGTAAAAGAGTTCTTCAAATGGAACCCTTCTTCGGAAACCCAAACAGGAAAGTTTGTAGTACCAGGTAAAAAAACCGAGTTACGGTCGACGTTTGTTAAACTTTTTGTGAGGAATGATAAGGCTTGATGATTTAGAATATTATTTCTAAGAAACGGAGTGCGTAAAAAAATAAAAGAGTTCTTCAAATGGAACCCTTCTTTGGAAACTTAAATAGGGAAGTTTGTAGTACGTGCTAAAAAAACCGAGTCACGGTCGACGTTTGTCGAATGTTTTGTGAGGAATGATAAGACTTGATGATTTAGAATATTATTTCTACGAAAGGGAGTGCACAAAACAGTAAAAGAGTTCTTCAAATGGAACCCTTCTTCGGAAACCCAAACAGGAAAGTTTGTAGTACCTGCTAAAAAAACCGAGTTACGGTCGACGTTTTTCGAAATTTTTGTGAGGAATGATAAGGCTTGATGATTTAGAATATTATTTCTAAGAAACGGAGTGCGTAAAAAAATAAAAGAGTTCTTCAAATGGAACCCTTCTTTGGAAACTTAAACAGGGAA
>NW_019279734.1:0-586 GCF_002738345.1 Cucurbita maxima | reverse complement strand
GTCACGGTCGACGTTTTTCGAAATTTTTGTGAGGAATGATAAGGCTTGATGATTTAGAATATTATTTCTAAGAAACGGAGTGCATAAAACAGTAAAAGAGTTCTTCAAATCGAACCCTTCTTCGAAACCCAAACACGGAAGTTTTTAGTACGTGCTAAAAAAACCGAGTCACGGTCGTTGTTTTTCGAAATTTTTGTGAGGAATGATAAGGCTTGAGTATTTAGAATATTATTTCTAAGAAAAGGTGTGCATAAAACAGTAAAAGGGTTCTTTAAATCGAACCCTTCTTCGAAAACCCAAATCTCGGAAATTTGAAGTACGTGCTAGAAAAACGAGTCACGATCGACGTTTTTTGAAACTTTTCTGAGGAATGATAAGGCTTGATGATTTAGAATATTATTTCTAAGAGACGGAGTGCATAAAACAGTAAAAGAGTTCTTCAAATCGAACCCTTCTTCCGAAACCCAAGTTTTTAGTACGCGCTAAAAAAACCGAGTCACGGTCGACGTTTTTCGAAAGTTTTGTAAGGAATGATAAGGCTTGATGATTTAGAATATTATTTCTAAGAAACGGAGTGCATAAAACA
>NW_019279733.1:0-586 GCF_002738345.1 Cucurbita maxima | reverse complement strand
GCTCGTGAGGCGACAGCCTGCGACGACCCCTTTTCCATTAAAGATCCGACAACCTCCGAGAGACACGGCCGTTCTCCGACACTACGGTTCCGCGTCTGCCACCTGTCCAAACTTCAAAATAATTTAAGACTCGTAGTCAACCTAATCTAATCTATATAGTTAATTTGAGTTGGATTATGAACTTATTTTGACTGAGTTGAATTTAAAAAATATATTTTTATTTACCATACAATTAATTTTTTTATTATTTAGTTTTTTATGATTTTTTAAATTTTTTTTTTTACTATTTGGAGGTAATTTTTAAAAATATTATTAAATTTGAGTAGTAATTGTTAATTAAATGTTTAAATATAAATAAATAAATGTTTTACGAACTAATATTTTAATTTTATTAAAAATAAAAATTTAAATAAATGACTTGAACACTCTGAATCATCCCAACTCAAGAAATTTATGGTCCGGTTAGATTGAGTTGATTATTTAATAAGAATTGTTTAAGTTGAAAAAATTTACGACCTAACCCATTCTACGAACACCTATTAAAACGCACTATAAATATTTATCTAATTACCAAAAATTGAAATAT
>NW_019279732.1:0-586 GCF_002738345.1 Cucurbita maxima | reverse complement strand
TGCACTCCGTTTCTTCGAAACTATATTCTAAATCATCAAGCCTAATCATTCCTCGCAAAACTTTCGAAAATCGTCCACAGTGACTCGGTTTTTTCGCACGTACTTCAAACGTCCCAGATTTGTGTTTCCGAAGTAGGGTACAATTTGAAGAACTCTTTTACTGTTTTATGCACTCCGTTTCTTCAAAACTATATTCTAAATCATCAAGCCTAATCATTCCTCACAAAACTTTCGAAAATCGTCGAAAGGGACTTGGGGTTTTTTGGCACGTACTTCAAACATCCCTGATTTGTGTTTTCGAAGTAGGGTTCGATTTGACGAACTCTTTTACTGTTTTATGCACTCCGTTTCTTCGAAACTATATTCTAAATCATCAAGCCTAATCATTCCTCACAAAACTTTCGAAAATGACTTGGTTTTTTTCGCACGTTCTTCAAACGTCCCAGATTTGGGTTTCCGAAGTAGGGTTCGATTTGAAGAACTCTTTTACTTTTTTATGCACTCCGTTTCTTCGAAACTATATTTTAAATCATCAAGCCTAATCATTCCTCACAAAAGTTTCGAAAATCGTCGAAAGGGACTAGGT
>NW_019279731.1:0-586 GCF_002738345.1 Cucurbita maxima | reverse complement strand
CGTAGTTTTAACGGGACTTTAAATTGGATAACGGTGAACTTGTCATCCCACTAGTTTGGGTTCTATCCCCAAAAATGTTTATTTGAAAAGAAAGTGGGCTAAAAAATGGTTTAGAAAATCATAATCTTGGGTGTAACCTGTCATGCCGGTAGTTTGGGTTCGATCCCCAACAATGGTAGTTTGAAAAAAAGTCGGCTAAAAAATGGTTTATGAAATCTTGGCTGGGGTGTTAACAAATAATATGTTTCAAGAGGTCTTGGTAATACAAGGGCAAGCATTCTTGCTTGTCACTCAGGTGACCTGAGTTTAATCCCGAATAATAATAATTTTAATCTTCTTTTTACAATTTTAGTCGGATTCAAAATTGAATTATTTTTTTTAACGGCGATGGATAAAATCTGGTTTGTTAACAAATATTATGTTTTTCGAAAGTCGTCGTTGTAGAGTGGTGAGTACTCCCCCGGGTTTGATCCTGCGCAGCGACGATTTTTAATTTTCTTTTGAATTCGAAATTCGGTAGTGGTGAACCGGTTGATTTGGGTTTGTTCCCCAACAACGAAATTTGGGATTGGATTCCTTTTTTCCT
>NW_019279730.1:0-586 GCF_002738345.1 Cucurbita maxima | reverse complement strand
AATCGAACCCTACTTCGAAAACCCAAATCTGGGACGTTTGAAGTACGTTTTAAAAACACTGAGTCACGGTCGACGTTTTTCAAAACTTTTGTGGGGAATGATTAGGCTTGATGATGTAGAATATAATATCGAACAAACGGAGTGCATCAAAACAATAAAAGAGTGCTTCAAATCGAACCGTACTTCGGAAACCCAAATCTGGGACGTTTGAAGTACGTGCTAAAAAAACCGAGTCACGGTCGACGTTTTTCTAAAGTTTTGTGAGGAATGTTTACGGTTGATGATGTAGAACAGAATTTCGAACAAACGGAGTGCATCAAAACAGTAAAAGAGTCCTTCAAATCGAACCCTACTTTGGAAACCCAAATCTGGGACGTTTGAAGTACGTGCTAAAAAAACCGAGTCACGATCGACATTTTTAAAAAGTTTTGTGGGGAATGTTTAGGCTTGATGATTTAAAATAGATTTTCGAAGAAACGGAGTGCATCAAAACAGTAAAGGAGTTCTTCAAATCGAACCCTACTTCGAAAACCCAAATCTGGGACGTTTGAAGTACGTTTTAAAAAAAACTGAGTCACGGTCGACG
>NW_019279729.1:0-586 GCF_002738345.1 Cucurbita maxima | reverse complement strand
TTTAGAATATTATTTCTAAGAAACGGAGTGCATAAAACAGTAAAAGAGTTCGTCAAACCGAACCCTTCTTCGGAAACCCAAACAGGGAAGTTGTTAGTACGTGCTAAAAAAACCGTGTCACGGTTGAAATTTTTCGAAAGTTTTGTGAGGAATGATAAGGCTTGATGATTTAGAATATTATTTCTAAGAAACAGAGTGCATAAAACAGTCAAAGAGTTCGTCAAATCGAACCCTTCTTCGGAAACCCAAACAGGGAAGTTGTTAGTACGTGATAAAAAAACCGTGTCACGGTCGACATTTTTCGAAATTTTTGTGAGGAATGATAAGGCTTGATGATTTAGAATATTATATCTAAGAAACGGAGTGCAGAAAACAGTAAAAGAGTTCGTCAAACCGAACCCTTCTTCGGAAACCCAAACAGGGAAGTTGTTAGTACGTGCTAAAAAAACCGTGTCACGTTCGACATTTTTCGAAAGTTTTGTGAGGAATGATAAGGCTTGATTATTTAGAATATTATTTCTAAGAAACGGAGTGCATAAAACAGTAAAAGAGTTCGTCAAATCGAACCCTTCTTCGGAAAACCGAA
>NW_019279728.1:0-587 GCF_002738345.1 Cucurbita maxima | reverse complement strand
TATCATTCCTCACAAAACTTTCGAAAAACGACGATCGTGACTCGGTTTTTTTAGCACGTACTTCAAACTTCCACGATTTGGGTTTCCGAAGTAGGGTTCGATTTGAAGAACTCTGTTGACAGTTTTACGCCCTCTGTTTCTTAGAAATAATATGATAAATCATCGAGCCTTATCATTCCTCAAAAAACTTTCGTAAAACGACGATCGTGACTAGGTTTTTTTAGCACGTATTTAAATTTCCCAGATTTGGGTTTCCGAAGTAGGGTTCGATTTTAAGAACTCTGTTGACGGTTTTATGCACTTCGTTTCTTAGAAATAATATGATAAATCATCAAGCCCTATCATTCCACACAAAATTTTCGAAAAACGACGATCGTGACTCGGTTTTTTTAGCACGTACTTCAAACTTCCCAGATTTTGGTTTCCGAAGTAGGGTTCGATTTGAAGAACTCTGTTGACAGTTTTATGCACTTTGTTTCTTAGAAATAATATTCATAATCATCAAACCTTATTATTCCTCACAAAAATTTCGAAAAACGACGATCGTGACTCGGTTTTTTTAGCACGTACTTCAAACTTCCACGATT
>NW_019279727.1:0-587 GCF_002738345.1 Cucurbita maxima | reverse complement strand
ACTAGGGTTTTTTAGCACGTTCTTCAAACGTCCCGGTTTTGGTGTTTACGAATCAGGGTTCGACTTTAAGCACTTTTTTACTGTAATATACACTCCGTTTCTTCTAAATCCTATTCTAAATCATCATTCCTAATCATTCCCCAAAAAAGTTTCATAAAAACTCGACAGTAACTCGGTTTTTTTTAGCACGTTCTTCAAACGTCCCGGTTTTGGTGTTTACGAATCAGGGTTCGACTTTAAGCACTTTTCTACTGTAATATACACTCCGTTTCTTCGAAATACTATTCTAAATCATCATGCCTAATCATTCCCCAATAAAGTTTCTTAAAAACTCGAAAGTAACTCGGTTTTTTTAGCACGTTCTTCAAACGTCACGGTGTTGGTGTTTACTAATAAGGATTCGACTTTAAGCACTTTTTTACTGTTTTATACACTCCGTTTCTTCAAAATACTATTATAAATCATCATGCCTAATCATTCCCCGAAAAAGGTTCTTAAAAACTGGACAGTTACTCGGTTTTTTAGCACGTTCTTCAAACGTCCCGGTTTTGGTGTTTACGAATCAGGGTTCGACTTTAAGCACTTTT
>NW_019279726.1:0-588 GCF_002738345.1 Cucurbita maxima | reverse complement strand
AATAGAATTTCGAAGAAACGGAGTGCATGAAACAGTAAAAGTGTGCTTCAAATCGAACCCTACTTCGGAAACCCAAATCTGGGACGTTTGAAGTACGTGCTAAAAAAACCGAGTCACGGTCGACGTTTTTTGGAAGTTTTCGGGGGAATGATTAGGCTTGATGATTTAGAATAGAATTTCGAAGAAACGGAGTGCATGAAACAGTAAAAGTGTGCTTCAAATCGAACCGTACTTCGTAAACCCAAATCTGGGACGTTTGAAGTACGTGCTAAAAAAACCGAGTCACAGTCGACGTTTTTTGGAAGTTTTCGGGGGAATGATTAGGCTCGATGATTTAGAATAGAATTTCGAAGAAACGGAGTGCATGAAACAGTAAAAGTGTGCTTCAAATCGAACCCTACTTCGGAAACCCAAATCTGGGACGTTTGAAGTACGTGCTAAAAAAACCGAGTCACGATCGAAGTTTTTTGGAAGTTTTCGGGGGAATGATTTGGCTCGATGATTTAGAATAGAATTTCCAAGAAACGGAGTGCATAAAACAGTAAAAGTGTGCTTCAAATCGAACCCTACTTCGGAAACCCAAATCTG
>NW_019279725.1:0-588 GCF_002738345.1 Cucurbita maxima | reverse complement strand
GCACTCTGTTTCTTCGAAATTATATTCTAAATCATCAAGCCTAATCATTCCTCACAAAACTTTCGAAAAACATCGACCGTGACTCGGTTTTTTTAGCACAAACTTCAAACGTCCCATATTTGGGATTTTGAAGTAGGGTTTGTTTCGAAGCACTCTTATACTATTTTATGCACTCTGTTTCTTCGAAATTATATTCTAAATCATCAAGCCTAATCATTCCTCACAAAACTTTCGAAAAACGTCGACCGTGACTCGGTTTTTTTAGCACAAACTTCAAACGTCCCAGATTTGGGTTTCCGAAGTAGGGTTCGATTTGAAGAACTCTTTTACTGTTTTATGCACTCTGTTTCTTTGAAATTANGAAATTATATTCTAAATCATCAAGCCTAATCATTCCTCACAAAACTTTCGAAAAACGTCGACCGTGGCTCGGTTTTTTTAGCACAAACTTCAAACGTCCGAGATTTGGGTTTCCGAATTAGAGTTCGATTTGAAGCATTTTTTTACTGTTTTATGCACTCTGTTTCTTCGAAATTATATTCTAAATCATCAAGCCTAATCATTCCTCACAAAACTTTCGAAAAACGT
>NW_019279724.1:0-589 GCF_002738345.1 Cucurbita maxima | reverse complement strand
TGATAAGGCTAGATTATTTAGAATATTATTTCTAAGAAACGGAGTGCGTAAAACAGTAAAAGAGTTCTTCAAATGGATCCCTTCTTTCGAAACCCTAACAGGGAAGTTTGTAGTACGTGCTAAAAAATTTGAGTCACGGTCGTCGTTTGTCGAAAGTTTTGTGAGGAATGATAAGACTTGATGATTTAGAATATTATTTCTAAGAAACGGAGTGCGTAAAACAGTAAAAGAGTTCTTCAAATGGAACCCTTCTTCCGAAACCCTAACAGGTAAGTTTGTAGTACGTGCTAAAAAAACCGACTCACGGTCGACGTTTGTCGAAAGTTTTGTGAGGAATGATAAGACTTGATGATTTAGAATATTATTTCTAAGAAACGGAGTGCGTAAAACAGTAAAAGAGTTCTTCAAATGGAACTCTTCTTCCGAAACCCAAACAGGGAAGTTTGTAGTAAGTGCTAAAACAACCGAGTCACGGTCGACGTTTGTCGAAAGTTTTGTGAGGAATGATAAGGCTAGATGATTTAGAATATTATTTCTAAGAAATGGAACGCGTAAAAAAGTAAAAGAGTTCTTCAAATGGAACCCTGCT
>NW_019279722.1:0-589 GCF_002738345.1 Cucurbita maxima | reverse complement strand
TTGAATGACGTGCAGGATATATTCTTGGTTTACCTTGATATTTCATATTAATTAAGTTTTTTGCAAACTCACAATTTGACAATAACAAAGATGAACTTGAGTCTGTTTATTATTTTAAAGAAAATTTTTTTCTCCATCTTATTCCTAATAACTCTTCAACCAAATTCATATTATGCTAAGAAACAAATTTTTTACTCGCAAGAAGTAAAATATGCAACTTTAACTAAAATTTCATCGAAACAAATTTTATTGTCATACAACATAGATGACAATTATAGCCTTCAAACAAAAACTAGAGTAGTTGTGGTGAATGGGATAGAAACTCTAGTGTTCATCCATAATATACAACCACTACCTAAATTATGACCTATAAATTTGAAAACATAACTTGTAGTTGAAAATTACATAAAACAATCCCCTAAATCCAAGAACTCGTGTCCAATTAGTCAATCCTAAAGATAACAACTAATATAGAGTAATTGAAGCTCCACATGAAGTAATTTAAAGTTCCAGTTACTTAACTAAATTTCATCTTGTCTTTAATAAAACATGAGTTGCACTTAAGTTCATGAAATATTTGACTCCAACT
>NW_019279721.1:0-589 GCF_002738345.1 Cucurbita maxima | reverse complement strand
ACGGAGTGCATAAAACAGTAAAAGTGTGCTTCAAATCGAACCCTACTTCGGAAACCCAAATCTGGGACGTTTGAAGTACGTGCTAAAAAAACCGAGTCACGGTCGAAGTATTTTGGAAGTTTTGGGAAGAATGATTAGGCTTGATGATTTAGAATAGAATTTCGAAGAAACAGAGTGCATAAAACAGTAAAAGTGTGCTTCAAATCGAACCCTACTTCGGAAACCCAAATCTGGGACGTTTGAAGTACGTGCTAAAAAAACCGAGTCACGCTCGACGATTTTTGGATGTTTTGTGGGGAATGATTAGGCTTGATGATTTAGAATAGAATTTCGAAGAAACGGAGTGCATAAAACAGTAAAAGTGTGCTTCAAATCGAACCCTACTTCGGAAACCCAAATCTGGGACGTTTGAAGTACGTGCTAACAAACCGAGTCACGGTCGAAGTATTTTGGAAGTTTTGGGGGGAATGATTAGGCTTGATGATTTAGAATAAAATTTCGAAGAAACGGAGTGCATAAAACAGTAAAAGTGTGCTTCAAATCGAACCCTACTTCGGAAACCCAAATCTGGGACGTTTGAAGTACGTGC
>NW_019279720.1:0-589 GCF_002738345.1 Cucurbita maxima | reverse complement strand
CCACAACGCCGCACGCTCGACGAGGCTCATGTTGGACGCCCGAAGGCACCCAACTCCACCCCACCTTGCACGCTTTGTCGTCGCTCCGACCATCCACCATCCCGAAGGCAGCACAAGTTAGAAGGCCACATTCCATGCCCAACTAGTCTCATGTCGCACGCCCAAAGGCACCCGATTCCAACCAGCCGAACATGTTCTGGCACCACAGGCCTTCAAAACATAGCGCTGCCCCAAGGATGGCCCGACGGAGTCACCACAACGCCGCACGCTCGACGAGGCTCATGTTGGACGCCCGAAGGCACCCAACTCCACCCCACCTTGCACGCTTTGTCGTCGCTCCGACCATCCACCATCCCGAAGGCAGCACAAGTTAGAAGGCCACATTCCATGCCCAACTAGTCTCATGTCGCACGCCCAAAGGCACCCGATTCCAACCAGCCGAACATGTTCTGGCACCACAGGCCTTCAAAACATAGGGCTGCCCCAA
Organism: Cucurbita maxima; assembly: GCF_002738345.1. Taxonomy (NCBI): domain Eukaryota; kingdom Viridiplantae; phylum Streptophyta; class Magnoliopsida; order Cucurbitales; family Cucurbitaceae; genus Cucurbita; species Cucurbita maxima. The sequence continues at coordinate 102 of NW_019279720.1, read as the reverse complement.
GGATGGCCCGACGGAGTCACCACAACGCTGCACGCTCGACGAGGCTCATGTTGGACGCCCGAAGGCACCCAACTCCACCCCACCTTGCACGCTTTGTCGTCG
>NW_019279719.1:0-589 GCF_002738345.1 Cucurbita maxima | reverse complement strand
CGATTTGAAGAACTCTTTTACTTTTTTATGCACTCCATTTCTTAGAAATAATATAATAAATCATCAAGCCTTATCATTCCTCACAAAACATTCGAAAAACGTCGATCGTGACTCGGTTTTTTTAGCATGTAGTTCAAACTTCCCAGATTTGAGTTTCCGAAGTAGGGTTCGATTTGAAGAACTCTTTTACTGTTTTATGCACTCTGTTTCTTAGAAATAATATTCTAAATCATCAAGCATTATCATTCCCCACAAAAGATTCGAAAAACGTCGATCGTGACTCGGTTTTTTTAGCACGTACTTCAAACTTCCCAGATTTGGGTTTCCGAAGTAGGGTTCGATTTGAAGAACTCTTTTACTTTTTTATGCACTCCATTTCTTAGAAATAATATAATAAATCATCAAGCCTTATCATTCCTCACAAAACATTCGAAAAACGTCGATCGTGACTCGGTTTTTTTAGCACGTACTTCAAACTTCCCAGATTTGGGTTTCCGAAGTAGGGTTCGATTTGAAGAACTCATTTACTGTTTTATGCACTCCGTTTCTTAGAAATAATATTCTAAATCATCAAGCCTTATCATTCCTC
>NW_019279718.1:0-589 GCF_002738345.1 Cucurbita maxima | reverse complement strand
AACCCTATTTCGGAAACCCAAATCTGGGAAATTTGAAGTAAGTGCTAAAAAAACCGAGTCACGATCGTCGTTTTTCGAAAGTTTTGTGAGGAATGATAAGGCTTGATGATTTATCATATTATTTCTAGGAAACGGAATGCATAAAAACGTCAAAAGAGTTCTTCAAATCGAACCCTACTTCGGAAACCCAAATCGTGGAAGTTTGAAGTACGTGCTAAAAAAACCGAGTCACGATCGTCGTTTTTCGAAAGTTTTGTGAGGAATGATAAGGCTTGATGATTTATCATATTATTTCTAAGAAACGGAGTGCATAAAAACGTCAACAGAGTTCTTCAAATCGAACCCAATTTCGGAACCCCAAATTTTAGTAATTTGAAGTACGTGCTAAAAAAACCGAGTCACGATCGTCGTTTTTCGAAAGTTTTGTGAGGAATGATAAGGCTTGATGATTTATCATATTATTTCTAAGAAAAGGAGTGCATAAAAACATCAACAGAGTTCTTCAAATCGAACCCTACTTCGGAAACCCAAATCGTGGAAGTTTGAAGTACGTGCTAAAAAAACCGAGTCACGATCGTCGTTTTTTGAA
>NW_019279717.1:0-592 GCF_002738345.1 Cucurbita maxima | reverse complement strand
CGACGTTTCTCGAAACTTTTGTTGGGAATGTTTAGTTTAGTCTTGATGATTTAGAATAGAATGTCAAAGAAACGGAGTGTAGAAAAATAGTACTTAAAATCGAAACCCTAATTTCTGAACCCTAATTTCTGAACCCTAATCCAGGAAGTTTGAACCACGTGATAAAAAAACTGAGTAGCGGTCGGAGTTTTTCGAAATTCCTGCTCGGAGTGATCGGGAATAATGATTTAGAATAGAATTTTGAAGAAATGGAGTGCATAAAACAGTAAAAGAGTGCTTTAAATCGATTCCCTAACCTTGTTACTTTGAAGTACGTGCTAAAAAAACTGTGTCACGGTCGACGTTTCTCGAAACTTTTGTTGGGAATGTTTAGTTTAGTCTTGATGATTTAGAATAGAATGTCAAAGAAACGGAGTGTAGAAAAATAGTACTTAAAATCGAAACCCTAATTTGTGAACCCTAAAGCAGGAAGTTTGAACCACGTGATAAAAAAACTGAGTAGCGGTCGGCGTTTTTCGAAATTCCTGCTCTGAGTGATCGGGAATAATGATTTAGAATAGAATTTTGAAGAAATGGAGTGCATAAAACAGTA
>NW_019279716.1:0-590 GCF_002738345.1 Cucurbita maxima | reverse complement strand
TCATTTACTTTTTCCTTTCCAATCCTTTTCAAAAGGCCTTTAACTCCTTGAAATCACTTGTTAGGCACAGAGTGACTTGACTAAGTCCCTTAATCTTGCTTAATACTTTAAATTTTTCCTTTCTATCTTTTGGGTCTTTCATGAGTGGCTTATTCTTATGGGAGCTAATTTCTTTCATTTTCGGGGTGTTACATATACATACTCATTACAAACACAAAATAAGAAGTAGACTCAAAAGATGAAAAAAAATACTAGATTAAAAACAGAGGTTAGTCTATGGCCCACACTCCAAAGTCCACTCTCATCCACGACCAACTCTTAGTTACTTGAAAAAAAATGATAAACATGGAGTGAGTAAAACATAGTAAGTAGCCTACTAGTAGGTTCTTAATGGCGACCTTAAGCTAAGATATTACTTATTGTTATGTTTTCATGATCTTATAGTGATCTTGAAAACCTTCCCCTAAAATAACCTTCAATTTTTTCTCCATGAACACAATTTTCTCCTCATCTATCTTTTTTAAACACTTTTGAAAGTTAAAGAGTAGTTTTGAAGCTTTTTTTTTTTTTTTTGAAAATTCAAGGTATTT
>NW_019279715.1:0-590 GCF_002738345.1 Cucurbita maxima | reverse complement strand
TTGTTGGGTGTTGATCATGCGGGTAATTAGTAGTTACCTTGCATGGAGGATTCATCCTATGGAAGAGCTTTGATCATGTAGGTAACCAATGGAGCGGCACGTATAGAGTGTTGTGCCCCCCAACCCTGGGCAACTAAATGACTTGTGGGATTGATTCGCTAGCTAACCTGTTATTCCTTTTTAGGTAACCAATGGAGCGGCACGTATTGATTCGCTTTCATGCTAGCACTCATCATGTTATTCCTACCTAATATGAAGTCTATGAAAGTAGTGCCTCATATTCGGATATCGGTTACCACTTTTTAGGCTAAGCTAGCTATCTAAGACTGTGCATAGTAAGAACAATACGTTTGTTGCCTAGAGTAAATCCCATGGTCACTTGCTAAATCATGGATGTGATGAAAGCTTACAAATAGATTGCTTACTCGGTACATTTACATATTTATACCCTTTCCCCTCTCTTTTCGGGGTGTTCGCAGGTTGTCGGTCGAGGTGAAGAAGCATTCGAAAGCTGTATGATCAGAGAAGGGATCGTTATGTAGTATCAGTCTGTTTTCTTTTCTTTTTTTTTTTTTTTTTTTTTTTTTTTT
>NW_019279714.1:0-590 GCF_002738345.1 Cucurbita maxima | reverse complement strand
GTAGGGATCGATTTGAAGAACTATTTTACTTTTTTATGCACTCCGTTTCTTAGAAATAATATTCTAAATCATCAAGCCTTAACATTCCTCACAAAACATTCGAAAAACGTCGATCGTGACTCTGTTTTTTTTGCACGTACTTCAAACTTCCCAGATTTGGGTTTCCGAAGTAGGGATCGATTTGAAGAACTATTTTACTTTTTTATGCACTCCGTTTCTTAGAAATAATATTCTAAATCATCAAGCCTTAACATTCCTCACAAAACATTCGAAAAACGTCGATCGTGACTCGGTTTTTTTAGGACGTACTTCAAACTTCTCAGATTTGGGTTTCCGAAGTAGGGTTCGATTTGAAGAACTCTTTTACTGTTTTATGCACTCCGTTTCTTAGAAATAATATTCTAAATTATCAAGGCTTATCATTCCCCACAAAACATTCGAAAAACGTCGATCGTGACTCGGGTTTTTTAGCACGTACTTCAAACTTCCCAGATTTGGGTTGCCGAAGTAGGGATCGATTTGAAGAACTATTTTACTTTTTTATGCACTCCGTTTCTTAGAAATAATATTCTAAATCATCAAGCCTTATC
>NW_019279713.1:0-590 GCF_002738345.1 Cucurbita maxima | reverse complement strand
TGATCCACTGATCTCTATCTTCATTATTCATTGCCTGTTTATAGGTCAATGGATCCTCAACGCCATTATCAGGTATGATGACTTGAGTTTCTGCCAAACCCAAGTAACGATCGGGTTGAGTTATAACTCTTCCACTATGTCGAGGCATTCTCAACTCTTGAGAAGGTTGTGATTGACCAGAAGTGTCAGCTTCATCAACAACTCTTGTTTAATGACTAGCTTGATCAGCAACTCTTGTTGTTTTATCAGTAGCTTCTTTAGAAATCTCACTTAATACTAGTTTGCTGCGAGGTTGATGATTTCTTACGTGGTCTTCCTCTAAGAATGTAGCGTTTGTTGATACAAACACTCTATTTTCTTGAGGGTCATAAAACAAATCACCTTTCGTCTCTTTGGGGTATCCTACGAATAGACATAATTTTGAACGATGTTCTAATTTCTTGGGGTTTTGCAACAACACAGATGCTGGACATCCTCAAATCCTAAAGTGACGTAAACTACCTTTATGCTCTTTCCATAACTCATAAGGTGTTTCTGAAACACTCTTAGTCAGAACCATGTTCAAAATGTATGTAGCAGTCTCCACTGCA
>NW_019279712.1:0-591 GCF_002738345.1 Cucurbita maxima | reverse complement strand
CTCCGCAGTTAAGCGTGCTTGGGCGAGAGTAGTACTAAGTTGGGTGACAACTTGGGAAGTCCTCGTGTTGCACCCCTTTTTTTCTTTCAATTTCTCCCAGTTCTTTTCTTCCTTTCTCTACAAATGATTTTCTTCCTTTCTCTACAAATGAGAACCCCTCCCCCGCTCACGCCCATCGCGTTTCGATCATGCCGCCCCGCATGCGTTAAATCCGATTTTGTGCGCATGGCATGTCGGGTGCGATCATACCAGCACTAATGCACCGGATCCCATCAGAACTCCGCAGTTAAGCGTGCTTGGGCGAGAGTAGTACTAAGTTGGGTGACCACTTGGGAAGTCCTCGTGTTGCACCCCTTTTTTTCTTTCAATTTCTCCTAGTTCTTTTCTTCCTTTCTCTACAAATGAGAACCTCCCCCGCTCACGCCCATCGCGTTTCGATCATGCCGCCCCGCATGCGTTAAATACGATTTTGTGCGCATGGCATGTCAGGTGCGATCATACCAGCACTAATGCACCGGATCCCATCAGAACTCCGCAGTTAAGCGTGCTTGGGCGAGAGTAGTACTAAGTTGGGTGACCACTTGGGAAGTC
>NW_019279711.1:0-591 GCF_002738345.1 Cucurbita maxima | reverse complement strand
ATCGAACCCTTCTTCGGAAACCCAAACAGGGAAGTTTGTAGTTCGTGCTAAAAAAACCGAGTCACGGTCGACGTTTGTCGAAAGTTTTGTGAGGAATTATAAGGATTGATGATTTAGAATATTATTTGTACGAAACGGAGTGCAGAAAACAGTAAAAGAGTTCTTCAAATCGAACCCTCTTCGGAAACCCAAACGGGAAGTTTGTAGTACGTCCTAAAAAAACCGAGTCACGGTCGACGTCTGTCGAAAGTTTTGTGAGGAATGATAAGGCTTGAATATTTAGAATATTATTTCTAAGAAACGGAGTGCAGAAAACAGTAAAAGAGTTCTTTAAATCGAACCCTTCTTCGGAAACCCAAACAGGGAAGTTTGTAGTACGTGCTAAAAAAACCGAGTCACGGTCTACGTCTATCGAAAGTTTTGTGAGGAATGATAAGGCTTGATGATTTAGAATATTATTTCTAAGAAACGGAGTGCACAAAACAGTAAAAGAGTTCTTCAAATCGAACCCTCTTCGGAAACTCAAATAGGGAAGTTTTTAGTACGTGCTAAAAAAACCGAGTCACGGTCGACGTCTGTCGAAAGTTTTGT
>NW_019279710.1:0-591 GCF_002738345.1 Cucurbita maxima | reverse complement strand
GAAAGAAAACATAATCCAAAGAAAGAAAGATGAAATACAGATAGAAACCAAGAATATGACTAATATAATAGAGAAAAAAAATGAAAGAAACAGTAAGAAAAAAGAAAATATCTGAACAAAACAGTAAAAGAAAATTCTAGAATATCAGAAAATGTTGAGGTATTAAATGATTTGTACGAAAATAATACAATATCAAACATAAATAAATATTTATAAGACTTAACTCATGCAAAAACTATAAAGTTGGCATGAAGTATAACACTTGGTTCACATGGGCTCAAACGTAAAATTTATGTCATGACCTCACATAGGTTGAATGGACAAAATCGAACTTTTGTTAAGGATAACTTCGTATTACCAACCTAAGTTAATCAGGTAAGTGGTCTTACTATCGACATGATTCTACACGTGTCATATATATTAATATGTGTGAATTGTTTATGAATCGATATCCTTATGACATGATATATATATATATATATATATGTTATAATATATGAATTGTATTATAATACTTACGGTACAATGTGTTCAATGATATGTTTGAGATAAGATACGAAAATGATGCACTAGACGTAATGTAATTACATG
>NW_019279709.1:0-591 GCF_002738345.1 Cucurbita maxima | reverse complement strand
TTGAAGGCCTGTGGTGCCAGGACATGTTCGACTGGTTGGAATCGGGTGCCTTTGGGCGTGCGACATGAGCCTCGTCGAGCGCGGGACGTTGCAATGTTGCCTTCTAAACTGGGATTCTCTGGTGTGAAGACCGTGGATGTCTGCTGGTACGATGATGAAACATGCAAGGTGGGGTGGAGCCGGGTGCCTTCGGGCGTGCGGCATGAACCTCGTTGAGTGTGGGACGTCGTTGTGGCATGCCTCCCTTCCTCGGGCCAGCCCTGTGTTCGGAAGGCTGCGTGGTGGCAGAACATGCTTGGTGGGGCGGAGTCAAACGACCGTGGGCGTGCGACATGAGACTAGTTGGGCATGGAATGTCGCCTTCTAACTTGTGCTGCCTTCGAGATGGTGGATGGTCGGAACGACGACAAAGCGTGCAAGGTGGGGTGGAGTTGGGTGCCTTCGGGCGTCCAACATGAGCCTCATCGAGCGTGCGGCGTTGTGGTGACGCCGTCGAGCCATCCTTGGGGCAGCCCTATGTTTTGAAGGCGTGTGGTGCCAGAACATGTTCGGCTGGTTGGAATCGGGTGCCTTTGGGCGTGCGACATGAGA
>NW_019279708.1:0-591 GCF_002738345.1 Cucurbita maxima | reverse complement strand
GTTCTGCTGTGCGCGCTCCCGCGCCCGCTCCCCATCCCTCGCCCATTAATTGCGAAAGTACGTGTGGAGTGGTCGGTTTGTTGTAATTTTTTTTTCTGGGAGCTAAGAAACATGGAAACATGATTCCCACAAAATTTCAGATTTTTTTGACGGCTCGAGCTATTTTTTTCTAATTTCTCGTTATTTAATATTTAAAAATTTATTAAAAAAAATTGGTTTGTTGAAAAATTATGAAACTTGATTTATAGATCCATTAGAATGTCCCATTCATGAATCAATCGAGTTCCTGGAAAAAAACATTGTAAAACTCGAGATATTCGACCGTATGACGCCTCAGAAAAATCGTGTCTAGGCCTGGCAGACCAAAAATGCCTCAAAATGTACTATATAGGGGGGTGACTAGTCTGCATGGGCTCGCCACCGGGGCGCCCCCTATATCCTCTGCCACCCCCACGCCCCAAGATCTATGCGCCGCACATGGGCATATGCTTGGGGTGTGGGGGTGGCGGATGGCGGACGACGGCGGTTGACGGCGGCGGTGCGGTGGCGAAACTTGCGGGTTCGAGGTATTTGTCGGTCGCGCCTTCGGGC
>NW_019279707.1:0-591 GCF_002738345.1 Cucurbita maxima | reverse complement strand
TATAGGCATTCCAATTTCCTTTTCCACAATTATTGTTGTGGCGGATGGTTTAACAAACAAAGTGAACAACTAATTTGCACTCATAATTGACTCTGCCATTTTTCCTTTTTGTGGATGATAAATGCTATGTACACTATCTTTAAAGAGCACTGCTACTTCTTTTTCTTGTATTTGTCCAACGCTCAAGAGATTATTTTTTAGTTCAGGTACCCAATACACATTACTAATAGTGTAGCGAACCCGATGCAAAGTTAATTTCACTGCACCCTTTCCAAAACCATTCATACTTATATTATTTTCAAGCTTTTGATGGAGTGGGAAAAGGTCCTGTCTAAGCTTGAAAACATACCTTCATATACACACATGGTTTAAGCAACAAGAATCTAAGAACCAAGTATAACTCCTTTTTTGCTTCATGTCTTTCCATATCAGCCATTAACAACATTTCATCCTCTTCTTCCAGGTTTGCATAATTCAACTCCTTATTCATCTTTGGACATTCATATTTATGACCCAAGTCATGACACCTATAACATTCAACCGTTGCTTTGTTGAAAGTTGATTTTCCTCTTCCGCGTCCTCTCCTGTAAG
>NW_019279706.1:0-591 GCF_002738345.1 Cucurbita maxima | reverse complement strand
CTCCCCCGTAGCAATGCTCCCCCGTAGCGTAGCGATGAAGAAGATGATCATTTATTTAGTAGGTGAACAGTCGAAGAACCACTCTAACGAAGAATGGAGCTTCTTTGTTTTGAAACATATTCTTTTGTGCAACAAGTTGCTGGGTCAATATCCCTTGCTATTAAATCTGCTCCAGTTATCTCATCTATAGAAGAAGCTGGTATAGAATAGGTCGTCAGGGGTGGGGGCTTTACCGGGGGGACTAACTAGTAAAAGGCCAAGGAGTACTGTCCACTCCAGCCCAGCCCCTTAGAATTGCTTTATCCATATATTAGCTTACCTTTCCAAGTGGCCACACGCTTAACCGCGAAATTCTGATGGGATCCGGTGCATTAGTGCATTAGCTTACCTTTCATTCGTAGAGAAAGGAAGAAAAGAACTCGGAGAAATTGAAAGAAAAAAAGGGTGCACCACGAGGACTTCCCAAGTGGTAACCCAACTTAGTACTACTCTCGCGCACCACGAGGACTTCCCAAGTGGTCACCCAACTTAGTACTACTCTCGCCCAGGCACGCTTGACTGCGGAGTTCTGATGGGATCCGGTGCATTAGT
>NW_019279705.1:0-591 GCF_002738345.1 Cucurbita maxima | reverse complement strand
GGGAAGTTTTTAGTACGTGATAAAAAAACCGAGTCACGGTCGACATTTGTCAAAAGTTTTGTGAGGAATGATATGGCTTGATGATGTGGAATATTATTTCTAAGAAACAGAGTGCATAAAAAAGTATAAGAGTTCTTCAAATCGAACCCTTCTTCGGAAACCCAAACAGGGAAGTTTTTAGTACGTGATAAAAAAACCGAGTCACGGTCGACGTTTGTAAAAAGTTTTGTGAGGAATGATATGGCTTGATGATGTAGAATATTATTTCTAAGAAACGGAGTGCATAAAACAGTAAAAGAGTTCTTCAAATCGAACCCTTCTTCGGAAACCCAAACAGGGAAGTTTTTAGTACGTGATAAAAAAACCGAGTCACAGTCGACGTTTGTCAAAAGTTTTGTGAGGAATGATATGGCTTGATGATGTAGAATATTATTTCTAAGAAACGGAGTGCATAAAACAGTAAGAGAGTTCTTCAAATCGAACCCTTCTTCGGAAACCCAAACAGGAAAGTTTTTAGTACGTGATAAAAAAACCGAGTCACGATCTACTTTTTTCGAAAGTTTTGTGAGGAATGATAAGGCTTGATGATTT
>NW_019279704.1:0-591 GCF_002738345.1 Cucurbita maxima | reverse complement strand
TAGCCTAATTGTAAGTAAGTTTTTAACCATGTTCATAGTGGGTGCTTGGATACCATACTCTTTTGTTAATGATAGCTTGGTTCTTGTCCGAGAATAGTGGCCCTTAGGTTCTAAGTACATGGTTCTAGGTGGTGGAGGACTGTAATTATTCTTATTTCTTTTCCTTTAGACACTCAGTGTTCGTCCAAAATTTTTAAAAGGGCCCAACCAGATTCGAACTGGTGACCTCTTGATCTGCAGTCAAATGCTCTACCACTGAGCTATGAACCCATTTTATATGATTTTAGCCTTAGTGACCCCTTCTACCAAGTGTCAGTTCAAAAGTGTAAAACGTGTCTGTCGAAAATAGAAAGGCCAAAAAGATAATTCAAACATAGTTCATCTACAAACTACCCAAAGCTATTAAATACAAATTGAAGAAAATAAGAAATAACATAAATAATCTTAAATGTAATTCAACTCCGGAAGATAAAAAGTCCTCAAATTACATTCCAATGTCAAGTGATATTTTATTACAACTCAATTCTTTTCTTGATTTATTGTAATTGAACTTAAAAGTATGACAAATACGCTGGATTTATTTTAAATTTC
>NW_019279703.1:0-591 GCF_002738345.1 Cucurbita maxima | reverse complement strand
ATTTTCGAAAGTTTTGTGAGGAATGATTAGGCTTGATGATTTAGAATATAGTTTCGAAGAAACGGAGTGCATAAAATAGTAAAAGAGTTCTTCAAATCGAACCCTACTTCGGAAACCCAAATCTTGGGCTTTTGAAGTACGTGCGAAAAAAACCGAGTCATTTTCGACGATTTTCGAAAGTTTTGTAAGGAATGATTAGGCTTGATGATTTAGAATATAGTTTCGAAGAAACGGATTGCATAAAACAGTAAAAGAGTTCTTCAACTCGAACCCTACTTCGGAAACCCAAATCTTGGGCTTTTGAAGTACGTGCGAAAAAAACCGAGTCATTTTCGACGATTTTCGAAAGTTTTGTGAGGAATGATTAGGCTTGATGATTTAGAATATAGTTTCGAAGAAACGGAGTGCATAAAACAGTAAAAGAGTTCTTCAACTCGAACCCTACTTCGGAAACCCAAATCTGAGGCGTTTGAAGTACGTGCCAAAAAACACCTAGTCCCTTTCGACGATTTTTGAAAGTTTTGTGAGGAATGATTAGGCTTGATGATTTAGAATATAGTTTCGAAGAAACGGAGTGCATAAAACAGTAAA
>NW_019279702.1:0-591 GCF_002738345.1 Cucurbita maxima | reverse complement strand
TAGCACGTACGTCTAACTAACCAGGTTAGGGAATCGATTTACAGCACTCTTTTACTGTTTTATGCACTCCATTTCTTCAAAATTCTATTTTTAAATCATTATTCCCGATCACTCCGAGCAGGAATTTGGAAAAACGCCGACCGCTACTCAGTTTTTTTATCACGTGGTTCAAACGTCCAAGATTAGGGTACACAAATTAGGGTTTCGATTTTAAGCACTATTTTTCTACAGTCCGTTTCTTCGACATCCTATTCTAAATCATCAAGACTAAACTAAACATTCCCAACAGAAGTTTCGAGAAACGTCGACCGTGACACGGTTTTTTTAGCACGTACGTCTAACTAACCAGGTTAGGGAATCGATTTACAGCACTCTTTTACTGTTTTATGCACTCCATTTCTTCAAAATTCTATTTTTAAATCATTATTCCCGATCACTCCGAGCAGGAATTTCGAAAAACGCCAACCGCTACTCAGTTTTTTTATCACGTGGTTCAAACGTCCAGGATTAGGGTACACAAATTAGGGTTTCGATTTTAAGCACTATTTTTCTACAGTCCGTTTCTTCGACATCCTATTCTAAATCATCAAG
>NW_019279701.1:0-592 GCF_002738345.1 Cucurbita maxima | reverse complement strand
GCAAAGACTCTAAGTTTCGCACGAAGTATAACACATAGATCAACATCAATTAGAGAAACAATTTTGTAGAAATTCAAACTTGAAACTGATGTCATGGACTCACATAGGTTGACTTGGTTTTCAATGGCCTTTCATTAAGGATAACGACAGAACATCAACCTAAGCCAACCAGGTAAGTGACCTTACTATCGACATGGTTATATTTGATGTTGACACGTGCTCCGTGGTTCTGTACGTGTCATATATACTGATATGTGTGAATTGTCTGTGGATCGATATGCTTCTTATTTGTTATGTATATGTTGTAATATGTGAATTTTTTTATAATAATTATGGTACGATGTGTTCAATGATATGTTTGAGATAAGATACGATAAGGATGCACAAAACGAAATGTAACGATAGGAGTCAAATACATTCATGAAACATTAAGGTTAGGTTACATACCGAAGTGATATGGATAAGAGAGATTGATGGAAGAATTCTATTAGGCTACGAGTAGAGAGGGATAGGTTTGTGATAGATTGATAGAACAATAGTGTTAGGATTGATAGAACGATAGCGTTAGGTTACGTTCTTGTGATGATATGAC
>NW_019279700.1:0-592 GCF_002738345.1 Cucurbita maxima | reverse complement strand
GTCACGATCTACTTTTTTCGAAAGTTTTGTGAGGAATGATAAGGCCTGATGATTTAGAATATTATTTCTAAGAAACGGAGTGCATAAAAGGGTAAAAGAGTTCTTCAAATCGAACCCTTCTTCGGAACCCCAAACAGGAAAGTTTGTAGTACGTGCTAAAAAACCCGAGTCACGGTCGACGTTTGACAAAAGTTTTGTGGGGAATGATATGGCATGATGATTTAGAATATTATTTCTAAGAAACGGAGTGCATAAAACAGTAAAAGAGTTCTTCAAATCGAACCCTTCTTCGGAAACCCAAACAGGGAAGTTTTTAGTACGTTATAAAAAAACCGAGTCACGGTCGACGTTTGTCAAAAGTTTTGTGAGGAATGATATGGCTTGATGATGTGGAATATTATTTCTAAGAAACAAAGTGCATAAAAAAGTAAAAGAGTTCTTCAAATCGAACCCTTCTTCGGAAACCCAAGCAGGGAAGTGTTTAGTACGTGATAAAAAAACCGAGTCACGGTCGACGTTTGTAAAAAGTTTTGTGAGGAATGATATGGCTTGATGATGTAGAATATTATTTCTAAGAAACGGAGTGCATAAA
>NW_019279699.1:0-592 GCF_002738345.1 Cucurbita maxima | reverse complement strand
AATCGAACCCTTCTTCGGAAATCCAAACAGGGAAGTTTGTAGTACGTGCTAAAAAAACCGAGTCACGGTCGAGGTTTGACAAAAGTTTTGTGATGAATGATATGGCTTGATGATGTAGAATATTATATCTAAGAAACGGAGTGCATAAAACAGTAAAAGAGTTCTTCAAATCGAACCCTTCTTCGGAAACCCAAACAGTGAAGTTTTTAGTACGTGATAAAAAAACCGAGTCACGATCTACTTTTTTCGAAAGTTTTGTGAGGAATGATAAGGCTTGATGATTTATAATATTATTTCTAAGAAACGGAGTGCATAAAAGAGTAAAAAAGTTCTTCAAATCCAACCCTTCTTCGGAAACCCAAACAGTGAAGTTTTTGGTACGTGCTAAAAAAACCGAGTAACGGTCGACGTTTGTAAAAAGTTTTGTGAGGAATGATATGGCTTGATGATGTAGAATATTATTTCTAAGAAACGGAGTGCATAAAAGAGTAAAAGCGTTGTTCAAATCGAACTCTTCTTCGGAAATCCAAACAGGGAAGTTTGTAGTACGTGCTAAAAAAACCGAGTCACGGTCGAGGTTTGACAAAAGTTT
>NW_019279698.1:0-592 GCF_002738345.1 Cucurbita maxima | reverse complement strand
CCCCTTCTACTTCTTGGGGTTAGAAATATTCTCACCAGAGCCAAGGCAGAATCGTCGCTAAGCGACAATCCCTCTTCATGGGTTAGACATATTCTCGCAGAAGCCAAGGCAGCATCGCCGCTGAGCGACGATCCCTCTGCAATTTTTGATGGCCAAGAACCGGGTTGTTAGCATCTTCATGAAAAGTGTTTCTCAACCTCTTTGAATTTTTCAGATTCAAGCTTCACGTTCGTTTAAATCCGACGCTTACCTTGCGGTGGGGTGTTAAGGATATTTAGTAATAAATTATAGTTTACCATATATACTATATTTGATATTTTATTATAAGGCAAATATCTAATATTTGCCTTATTATCATAGGTATGTTTTCATTTATTACTATTTTCATATCCTTGTAATTTATTTGATTATAAATAAGATAACTTTCACACCATTTAGGTGTGGTGGATTAATCAAACATTCACACTTCTCACAGGTGTGAAGCTTTCTTCGACTTGTTTTTCGTCCCAAACATCTTCGTCCTCCCATGGCTGCGATGCGGCCATGGATGTTAAAACTGGAAGCTCTCACGCTTGCAGCAAGAGGCCTAAAA
>NW_019279697.1:0-592 GCF_002738345.1 Cucurbita maxima | reverse complement strand
AGGAATGATAAGGCTTGATGATTTAGAATATTATTTCTAAGAAACGGAGTGCATAAAACAGTAAAAGAGTTCTTCAAATCGAACCCTACTTCGGAAACCCAAAACTGTGAAGTTTGAAGTACGTGCTAAAAAAGTCGAGTCACGATCGACATTTTTCGAAAGTTTTTTGAGGAATGATAAGGCTTGATGATTTAGAATATTATTTCTAAGAAACGGAGTTTTTCGAAAGTTTTTTGAGGAATGATAAGGCTTGATGATTTAGAATATTATTTCTAAGAAACGGAGTGCATAAAACAGTAAAAGATTTCTTCAAATCGAACCCTTCTTCGGAAACCCAAACAAAAACTTGTTAGTACGTGCTAAAAAAACGAGTTACAGTCGACGTTTTTCAAAAATTTTGGTAGGAATGATAAGGCTTGATGATTTAGAATATTATTTCTAAGAAACGGAGTGCATAAAACAGTGAAAGAGTTCTTTAACTCGAACCCGTCTAGGGAAACACAAACAGGGAAGTTGTTAGTACGTGCTAAAAAACCGAGTCACAGTCGACGTTTTTCAAAATTTTTGGTAGGAATGATAAGGCTTGATGATT
>NW_019279696.1:0-592 GCF_002738345.1 Cucurbita maxima | reverse complement strand
AAAACAGTAAAAGTGTTCTTCGAATCGAACCCTACTTCGGAAACCCAAATCTGAGAAGTTTGAAGAACGTGCTAAAAAAACCGAGTCACGATCGACGGTTTTCGAAAGTTTTGTTAGGAATGATAAGGCTTGATGATTTGGAATATTATTTCTAAAAAACGGAGTGCATAAAACAGTAAAAGTGTTCTTCGAATCGAACCCTACTTCGGAAACCCAAATCTGGGAAGTTTGAAGTACGTGCTAAAAAAACCGAGTCACGATCGACGGTTTTCGAAAGTTTTGTGAGGAATGATAAGGCTTGATGATTTAGAATATTATTTCTAAGAAACGGAGTGCATAAAACAGTAAAAGAGTTCTTCAAATCGAACCCACTTTGGAAACCCAAATTTGGGAAGTTTGAAGTACGTGCTAAAAAAACTGAGTCACGATCGACGGTTTTCGAAAGTTTTGTGAGGAATGATAAGGCTTGATGATTTGGAATATTATTTCTAAAAAACGGAGTGCATAAAACAGTAAAAGTGTTCTTCGAATCGAACCCTACTTCGGAAACCCAAATCTGGGAAGTTTGAAGTACGTGCTAAAAAAACCGAGT
>NW_019279695.1:0-592 GCF_002738345.1 Cucurbita maxima | reverse complement strand
GTTTGAACCTTCCGTAACCATAGCCAAATGGGTGTGCATGAACAACATGGTGAGCACCGTAAGCGGCGGCGGCGGCAGCTGCTCCACCAGCCAACAACCCCCCCATGCCGTGTCCGTGTCCGTGTCCGTGTCCATGGCCTGGAAACAACAAATCATCAACAAACAAATGCAAATGCGATATCTAATAAACTAGTTAGTAACAAGACTTTTTTTGATTAAACTGTTACGGGTTCTTATACCAAACATCCACTCAAATCTTCAAATTTTAAAATTCCAGTCTCTTGAGTTTTTTTAATTATAATTTTTTAATCGGGGCTATTCATTTTTTACTCAAAAACTCATAAACATTAGCGGCCAATGATAATGTTCAAATTCATATTAAATAAAAAGAATATAATTTTTTGTTAAAAAATTATAGTTTCAAAATATTTAGTTTTAAATTGATGTCCTAAAATGTTACACTCTCTTACCATCTAGTTTTGAGTTTAATTCCATTTACATTAATGCTTATTTTTAGTTCTTAATATTTGACTTTTTGTTAATTAATTTAAATATTATGATGTAGAAAATTTTTAAATGATTTTAATAGGGA
>NW_019279694.1:0-592 GCF_002738345.1 Cucurbita maxima | reverse complement strand
TAGGCTTGATGATTTAGAATAAGATTTCGAAAAAACGGTGTGCATAAAACAGTAAAATAGTTCTTCAAATCGAACCCTACTTCGGAAACCCAAATCTTGGACGTTTAAAGTACGTGCTAAAAAAACCGAGTCACGGTCTATGTTTTTCGAAAGATTTGTGAGGAATGATTAGGCTTGATGATTTAGAATAGGATTTGGAAGAAACGGTGTGCATAAAACAGTAAAAGAGTTCTTTAAATCGAAACCTACTTCGGAAACCCAAGTCTCGGACGTTTGAAGAACGTGCTAAAAAAACCGAGTCACGGTCTATGTTTTTCGAAAGATTTGTGAAGAATGATTAGACTTGATGATTTATAATAGGATTTGGAAGAAACGGTGTGCATAAAACAGTAAAAGAGTTCTTTAAATCGAACCCTACTTCGGAAACCCAAGTCTGGGACGTTTGAAGAACGTGCTAAAAAAACTGAGTCACGGTCGACGTTTTTCGAAAGAATTGTGAGAAATGATTAGGCGTGAGGATTTAGAATAGGATTTCGAAGAAACGGTGTGCATAAAACAGTAAAATAGTTCTTCAAATCGAACCCTACTTCGG
>NW_019279693.1:0-592 GCF_002738345.1 Cucurbita maxima | reverse complement strand
GGAAATCTTTAGTACATGCTAAAAAAACCGAGTCACAGTCGACGTTTTTCGAAAGATTTTTGAGGAATGACAAGGCTTGATGATTTAGAATATTATTTCTAGGAAACGGAGTTCATAAAACAGTAAAGGAGTTCTTCAAATCGAACACTTGTTTGGAAACCCAAACAGGGAAATCTTTAGTACATGCTAAAAAAATCGAGTCACAGTCGACGTTTTTCGAAAGTTTTGTGAGGAAGGATAAGGCTTGATGATTTAGAATAGTATTTCTAGGAAACGGAGTGCATAAATCAGTAAAAGAGTTCTTCAAATCGAACCCTTCTTCTGAAACCCAAACAGGGAAATCTTTAGTACATGCTAAAAAAACCGAGTAACGGTCGACGTTTTTCGAAAGTTTTGCGAGGAATGCTAAGGCTTGATGATTTAGAATAATATTACTTGGAAATGGGGTGCATAAAACAATAAAACAGTTCTTCAAATCGAACCCTTCTTCGGAACCCCAAACAGGGAAAGCTTTAGTACATGCTAAAAAAACCGAGTCACGGTCGACGTTTTTCGAAAGTTTTGTGAGGAATGATAAGGCTTGATGATTTAG
>NW_019279692.1:0-592 GCF_002738345.1 Cucurbita maxima | reverse complement strand
CAGATTTGGGTTTCCGAAGTAGGGTTCGATTTGAAGAACTCTGTTGACGGTTTTATGCACTCCGTTTCTTAGAAATAATATTCTAAATCATCAAGTCTTATCATTCCTCACAAAACTTTCGAAAAACAACAATCGTGACTCGGTTTTTTTAGCACGTACTACAAACTTCCCAGATTTTTGTATCCGAAGTAGGGTTCGATGTGAAGAACTCTGTTGGCGGTTTTATGCATTCCGTTTCTTAGAAATAATATTCTAAATCATCAAGCCTTATCATTCTCAACAATACTTTCGAAAAACGACGATCGTGATTCGGGTTTTTAAGCACGTACTTCAAACTTCCCAAATTTGGGTTTCCGAAGTAGGGTTCGATTTGAAGAACAGTGTTGACGTTTTTATGCACTCTGTTTCTTAGAAATAATATGATAAATCATCAAGCCTTATCATTCCCCACAAAACTTTCGAAAAACGACGATCGTGATTCGGTTTTTTTAGCACGTACTTCAATTTTCCCATATTTGGGATTCTGAAGTAGGGTTCGATTTGAAAAACTCTGTTGACGGTTTTATGCACTCCGTTTCTTATAAATAAAATT
>NW_019279691.1:0-592 GCF_002738345.1 Cucurbita maxima | reverse complement strand
TTCCTCACAAAAGTTTCGAAAAACGTCGATCGTGACTCGGTTTTTTTAGCATGTACTTCAAACTTCCCAGACTTGGGTTTTCGAAGTAGGGTTCGATTTGAAGAACTCTTTTACTCTTTTATGCTCTCCGTTTCTTAAAAATAATATTCTAAATCATCAAGCCTTATCATTCCTCAATAAAGTTTCGAAAAACGTCGATCGTGACTCGGATTTTTTAGCATATACTTCAAACTTCCCAGATTTGGGATTCCGAAGTAGGGTTCAATTCGACGAACTCTTTTACTGTTTTATGCTCTTCGTTTCTTAGAAATAATATTCTAAATCATCAAGCCTTATCATTCCTCACAAAACTTTTGAAAAACGTCGATGGTGACTCGGTTTTTTTAGCACGTACCTCAAACTTCCCAGACTTGGGTTTACGAAGTAGGGTTCGATTTGAAGACTCTTTTACTGTTTTATGCTCTTCGTTTCTCAGAAATAATATTCTAAATCATCAAGCCTTATCATTCCTCACAAAACTTTTGAAAAACGTCGATCGTGACTCGGTTTTTTTAGCACGTATTTCAAACTTCCCAGACTTGGGTTTTCGAAG
>NW_019279690.1:0-579 GCF_002738345.1 Cucurbita maxima | reverse complement strand
AAAGTTTTGTGAGGAATGATAAGACTTGATGATTTAAAATATCATTTCTAAAAAACGGAGTGCATGAAAAAGTAAAAGAGTTCTTCAAATCGAACCCTTCTTCGGAAACCCAAACAAGAAAGTTTTTTGTACGTGCTAAAATAGCCTAGTCAAGGTCGACGTGTCTCGAAATTTTTCTGAATCATGATAAGGCTTGATGATTTAGAATATTATTTCTAAGAAACGGAGTGCATAAAACAGTAATGGAGTTCTTCTAATCGAACCCTACTTCCGAAACCCAAATCATGGAAGTTTGAAGTACGTGCTAAAAAAACCGAGTCAAGATCGACGTTTTTCGAAAGTTTTGTGAGGAATGATAAGGCTTGATGATTTAGAATATTATTTCTAAGAAACGGAGTGCATAAAACAGTAAAAGAGTTCTTCAAATCGAACCCTTCTTCGGAAACCCAAACAAGGAAGTTTTTTGTGCGTGCTAAAAAAGCCTAGTCAAGGTTGACGTTTCTCGAAATTTTTCTGAAGAATGATTAGGCTTGATGATTTAGAATATTATTTCTAAGAAATGGAGTGCATAAAACAGTA
>NW_019279689.1:0-593 GCF_002738345.1 Cucurbita maxima | reverse complement strand
AAAAACCGAGTTACTGTCGATTTTTGAAGAAAATTTTTTGGGGAAGGATTAGGCATGACGATTTAGAATAGTATTTCGAAGAAACGGAGTGTATATTACAGTAAAAAAGTGCTTAAAGTCGAACCCTGATTCGTAAACACCAAAACCGGGACGTTTGAAGAACGTGCTAAAAAAACCGAGTTACTGTCGATTTTTTAAGAAACTTTTTTTGGGAATGATTAGGCATGATGATTTAGAATAGTATTTCGAAGAAACGGAGTTTATATTACAGTAAAAAAGTGCTTAAGGTCGAACCCTGATTCGTAAACACCAAAACCGGGACGTTTGAAGAACGTGCTAAAAAAACCGAGTTACTGTCGATTTTTTAAGAAACTTTTTTTGGGAATGATTAGGCATGATGATTTAGAATAGTATTTCGAAGAAACGGAGTGTATATTACAGTAAAAAAGTGCTTAAAGTCGAACCTTATTCGTACACACCAAAACCGGGAAATTTGAAGAACGTGCTAAAAAAACCGAGTTACTTTCGATTTTTTAAGAAACTTTTTTTGGGAATGATTAGGCATGATGATTTAGAATAGTATTTCGAAGAAA
>NW_019279688.1:0-593 GCF_002738345.1 Cucurbita maxima | reverse complement strand
TATCATATTATTTCTAAGAAATGGAGTGAATAAAACCGCAACCATAGTTCTTCAAATCGAACCCTACTACGGAAACCCAAATCGTGGAAGTTTGAAGTACGTGCTAAAAAAACCGAGTCACGATTGTTGTTTGTCGAAAATTTTGTGAAGAATGATAAGGCTTGATGATTTATCATATTATTTCTAAGAAACGGAGTGCATAAAACTGCAACCAGAGTTCTTCAAATCGAACCCTACTTAGGAAACCGAAATTGTGGAAGTTTGAAGTACGTGCTAAAAAAACCGAGTCACGATCGTCGTTTGTCGAAAATTTTGTGAAGAATGATAAGGCTTGATCATTTATCATATTATTTCTAAGAAACGGAGTGCATAAAACCGTCAACAGAGTTCTTAAAATCGAACCCTACTTCGGAAACCCAAATCTGGGAAGTTTGAAGTACGTGCTAAAAAAACCGAGTCACGATCGTCGTTTTCGAAAGTTTTGTGAGGAATGATAAGGCTTGATGATTTAAAATATTATTTCTAAGAAACGGAGTGCATAAAACCGTCAACAGAGTTCTTCAAATCGAACCCTACTTCGGAAACCCAAATCG
>NW_019279687.1:0-593 GCF_002738345.1 Cucurbita maxima | reverse complement strand
CTCTTTTACTGTTTTGTGCACTCCGTTTCTTAGAAATAATATTCTAAATCATCAAGCCTTATCATTCCACACAAAACTTTCGACAGACGTCGACCGTGACTCGGTTTTTTTAGCACGGACTACAAACATCCCTGTTTGGGTTTCCGAAGAAGGGTTCGATTTGAAGAACTCTTTTACTGTTTTCTGCACTCCGTTTCGTAGAAATAATATTCTAAATCAACAATCCTTATAATTCCTCATAAAACTTTCGACAAACGTCGACCGTGACTCGGTTTTTTTAGCACGAACTACAAACTTCCCTGTTTGGGTTTCCGAAGAAGGGTTCGATTTGAAGAACTCTTTAACTGTTTTATGCACTCCGTTTCGTAGAAATAATATTCTAAATCATCAAGCCTTATCATTCCTCACAAAACTTTTGACAAACGTCGACCGTGACTCGGTTTTTTTAGCACGTACTTCAAACTTCCCTGTTTGGGTTTCCGAAGAAGGGTTCTAGTTAAAGAACTCTTTTACTGTTTTACACACTCCGTTTCTTAGAAATAATATTCTAAATCGTCAAGCCTTATCATTCCTCACAAGAGTTTCGAAACACG
>NW_019279686.1:0-593 GCF_002738345.1 Cucurbita maxima | reverse complement strand
GGTTTTTTTAACACGTACTTCAAACGTCCCAGACTTGGGTTTCCGAAGTAGGGTTCGATTTTAAGAACTCTTTTACTGTTTTATGCACACCGTTTCTTCGAAATCCTATTCTAAATCGTCAAGCCTAATCATTCCTCACAAATCTTTCGAAAAACAAAGACCGTGACTCGGTTTTTTTAACACGTACTTCAAACGTCCCAGACTTGGGTTTCCGAAGTAGGGTTCGATTTTAAGAACTCTTTTACTGTTTTATGCACACCGTTTCTTCGAAATCCTATTCTGAATCATCAAGCCTAATCATTCCTCACAAATCTTTCGAAAAACAAAGAACGTGACTTGGTTTTTTTAAAACGTACTTCAAACGTCCCAGACTTGGGTTTCCGAAGTAGGGTTCGATTTGAAGAACTATTTTACTGTTTTATGCACACCGTTTCTTCGAAATCCTATTCTAAATCATCAAGCCTAATCATTCCTCACAAATCTTTCGAAAAACATAGACCGTGACTTGGTTTTTTTAACACGTACTTCAAACGTCCCAGACTTGGGTTTCCGAAGTAGGGTTCGATTTGAAGAACTATTTTACTGTTTTATGC
>NW_019279685.1:0-593 GCF_002738345.1 Cucurbita maxima | reverse complement strand
TGCCAATATGGGGTGTATGATTAGTCCTCAAAATTATATCTACACCCATCACGACTAAAATGTTTCAAAATGTACTATAAGAGACCGTGACTAGTTGTTGTTTGTTCACTTTTAGCTGATAACATTGCTCTATTTGAAATTGTTTTTAACGTATTTCCTCGCTCACGTTTTCTAAAATATTTCTTCTAAACGTGATTTGAGCATACACTTCTATTGTTCATTCAGTCCATTTTGCATGGTTGACTTGTTCATTAGATTAGAACAAATGTCACATAATCATTGTCTCACTACTGCAAGAGTGCGATTGTGACACTTGTCTTTCATCCAGTTGTGGGCCGCATCTTTTGACTAGTTACATGAGTTTGGCTTAGAGCATACGTGTAGGTTGAAAAAGAAATGGTTGGATGCGAACTACGACCAAGGGTTGGGCCACAGAAGTTTTTTTTTTAACCACATATGGACTTTGGGCTAGTGAGTCTTAAATTTGGGTTCGTTTGAAAAATTTTGGATCATTTTTTAGTTCAAACGAACCCAAATTAAACCTACTAGTTCCTTATTCCTTGCACGACTTACTCCTATTCTCTATTCTGCCT
>NW_019279684.1:0-593 GCF_002738345.1 Cucurbita maxima | reverse complement strand
TCAAGCCTAATCATTCCTCACAAATCTTTCGAAAAATGTCGACCGTAACTCGGTTTTTTAAGCACGTACTTCAAACGTCTCAGATTTGGGTTTCCAAAGTTGGGTTCGATTTGAAGAACTATTTTACAGTTTTATGCACACCGTTTCTTTGAAATCCTATTCTAAATCATCAAGCATAATCATTCCTCACAAATCTTTCGAAAAACAAAGACCGTGACTCGGTTTTTTTAACACGTACTTCAAACGTCCCAGACTTGGGTTTCCGAAGTAGGGTTCGATTTGAAGAACTGTTTTACTGTTTTATGCACACCGTTTCTTCGAAATCCTATTCTAAATCATCAAGCCTAATCATTCCTCACAAATCTTTCGAAAAACAAAGACCGTGACTCGGTTTTTTTAACACGTACTTCAAACGTCCCAGACTTGGGTTTCCGAAGTAGGGTTCGATTTTAAGAACTCTTTTACAGTTTTATGCACACCGTTTCTTCGATATCCTATTCTAAATCATCAAGCCTAATCATTCCTCACAAATCTTTCGAAAAATGTCGACCGTGACTCGGTTTTTTAAGCACGTACTTCAAACGTCTCAGATT
>NW_019279683.1:0-594 GCF_002738345.1 Cucurbita maxima | reverse complement strand
CATCACCAAAACAAACTATTTGTTATTAATATTTTGATATTTTTTTATTTTCACTATTATTGATGATGGGACATTTAGGGTTTTAGGATGTCAAAATCATGGGTATGTAGCTCAGATGGTAGAGCTCTCACTTTGCATGTGAAAGGTACGAGGATCGATACCCTCCTTATTCATGACCTTGTTGTGTAGCAAAAATTGTAGGGATCGATACCACCCCGCATCTTCAAATACTTCTATAAGGAGAACTATCTGACCAATGAATATAATGGTCATTTATAGCTTCTATCACAATAATATAAAATTTGGAAAGACCGTAGCCTATATGAGACTGAAAAGACCGTTCACCACACGCTTGTAAAATAAATTATATCTTCCACCTCTGAAATTTTCCAACTCACTTTAGAACACTTTTATAGATAGTTTCAACAAACTTACTTTGCTCGTGAATACTTTCGAGTTCGATATTTATAGTTGTGGAGAACGCTATTTAAATTGATATGATTGAATCTTACAACAAAGTCTAATTGATCCTCCCTCTTTTAGGAGATAGCTTCGAATCAAATTCTTTAGTTTGGACAATGATTGCATTGTTTT
>NW_019279682.1:0-594 GCF_002738345.1 Cucurbita maxima | reverse complement strand
GACCGCTACTCAGTTTTTTTATCACGTGGTTCAAACTTCCTGGATTACGGTTCAGAAATTAGGGTTTCGATTTTAAGTACTATTTTTCTACACTCCGTTTCTTTGACATTATATTCTAAATCATCAGAACTAAACTAAACATTCCCAACAAAAGTTTCGAGAACAGTCGACCGTGACACAGTTTTTTTAGCACGTACTTCTAAGTAACCAGGTTAGGGAATCGATTTAAAGCACTATTTTACTGTTTTATGCACTCCATTTCTTCAAAATTCTATTCTAAATCATTATTCCCGATCACTCCGAGCAGGAATTTTGAAAAACGCCGACCGCTACTCAGTTTTTTTATCACGTGGTTCAAACTTCCTCGATTAGGGTTCACAAATTAGGGTTTCGATTTTAAGTACTATTTTTCTACACTCCGTTTCTTTGACATTCTATTCTAAATCATCAAGACTAAACTAAACATAACCAACAAAAGTTTCGAGAAACGTCGACCGTGACACAGTTTTTTTAGCACGTACTTCAAAGTAACCAGGTTAGGGAATCGATTTAAAGCACTCTTTTACTGTTTTATGCACTCCATTTCTTCAAAAT
>NW_019279681.1:0-594 GCF_002738345.1 Cucurbita maxima | reverse complement strand
ACTTTTGTACTGTAATATACACTCCGTTTCTTCGAAATACTATTCTAAATCATCATGCCTAATCCTTCCCGAAAAAAGTTTCTTAAAAAATCGAAAGTAACTCGGTTTTTTTAGCACGTTCTTCAAATGCCCGGTTTTGGTGTTTACGAATCAGGGTTCGACATTAAGCACTTTTTTACTTGTAATATANTTAAGCACTTTTTTACTGTAATATACACTCCGTTTCTGCTAAATACTATTCTCAATCATCATGCCTAATCCTTCCCCAAAAAAGTTTCTTAAAAATCGACAGTAACTCGGTTTTTTTAGCACGTTCTTCAAACGTCCCGGTTTTGGTGTTTACGAATCAGGGTTCGACTTTAAGCACTTTTTTACTGTAATATACACTCCGTTTCTTCGAAATACTATTCTAAATCATCATGCCTAATCCTTCCCCAAAAAAGTTTCTTAAAAAACCGACAGTAACACGGTTTTTTTAGCACGTTCTTCAAACGTCCCGGTTTTGGTGTTTACGAATCAGGGTTCGACTTTAAGCACTTTTTTACTGTAATATACACTCCGTTTCTTCGAAATACTATTCTAAATCATCATGCC
>NW_019279680.1:0-594 GCF_002738345.1 Cucurbita maxima | reverse complement strand
GAAATTATCTTTACCGATGAATTTTTATTTTTAATGTTAGCGGGATAGCTCAGTTTGGAGAGCATCAGTGAAGATCTAAAAGTCACGTGTTTGATCCACGTTCACGGAACCTAATTCAAGTTCACTAGCTTGCATAACTTGAATATTCAATCTAAAATTAGTGATTATTTCTTTTTAAAATTTCCGGATTTTCATTTTGAATGTTACAGGGGAGAGAGTAATATTGAAGATTTGAAGGTCACGTGTTTATTCGACCTTCACCACACCTGATTCAAGTAGTATAACTTACTATCTTATCTAAATTTAGAGATGATTTCTTTTTAAAATTTCAATGAATTAGCCTAAATAATTTTACTGATCAATTTTCATTTTAATGTTAAGCATAGATAGCACAATTCAATTGGGAGTGCTTTCTGTAGATCTAAAGATAGCTTGGATTCCTAGCATCAGTGAAGATCTAAAAGTCGCGTGTTTTATCCACGTTCACGGAACCTAATTCAAGTTGACTAACTTGCATAACCTGAATATTCAATCTAAAATTAGTGATTATTTCTTT
Organism: Cucurbita maxima; assembly: GCF_002738345.1. Lineage (NCBI taxonomy): Eukaryota > Viridiplantae > Streptophyta > Magnoliopsida > Cucurbitales > Cucurbitaceae > Cucurbita > Cucurbita maxima. The sequence goes on along the minus strand of NW_019279680.1, from coordinate 38 downwards.
TTAAAATTTCCGAATTTTCATTTTCAATGTTACAGGGG
>NW_019279679.1:0-594 GCF_002738345.1 Cucurbita maxima | reverse complement strand
TGACTCGGTTTTTTTAGCACTTACTTCAAACATCCATGATTTGGGTTTCCGAAGTAGGGTTTGATTTGAAAAATTTTGTTTAATTTTTTATGCACTCCGTTTCTTTGTAATTCCATTATAAATCATCTAGCCTTATCATTCCTCACAAAACGTTCGAAAAACGTCGACCGTGACGCGGTTTTTTTAGCACTTACTTCAAACGTCCAATATTTGGGTTTCCGAAGTAGGGTTTGATTTGAAGAATTTCGTTTAATTTTTTATGCACTCCGTTTCTTCGAAATTCCATTATAAATCATCAAGCCTTATCATTCCTCACAAAACTTTCGAAAAACGTCGACCGTGACTCGGTTTTTTTAGCACTTACTTCAAACGTCCAAGATTTGGGTTTCCGAAGTAGGGTTTGATTTGAAGAGGTTTGTTTAATTTTTTATGCACTCCGTTTCTTGGAAATTCCATTCTAAATCATAAAGGCTAATCATTTCTCGCAAAACTTTCGAAAAACGTTGAACGGGACTCGGTTTCTTTAGCACGTACTTCAGACGTCTATTATTTGGGTTTCCGAAGTAGGGTTTGATTTGAAGAACTTTTTTACTT
>NW_019279678.1:0-595 GCF_002738345.1 Cucurbita maxima | reverse complement strand
AAGAAAGAGTTTGAGGAAAAAGAGTTAAAAGAAAAACAAGAGTTGAGTGAAAAATTAGAGAAAAAAATAATGAATGAATAAAGGGATGAAATTGAAGAAAAAAGGAAGAGAGAGAGTTATTTGGCTATAGTTGGAGAGGTGAGAAGACTTTCACAAAAATCGATCTTTGTACTTAAGTTGGAGAGGTGTTTTACAATCTCTTTTATAGGAATTTGAAGACATGTTTCAAGATAAAAAAATACCTCCCATTAGAGGTAATGAACATAAAATAGACTTCATTCCAATGACTGTCATTCCTTATAAGCCAGCTTATAGAGTCAATCCAACCGAGACAAAAGAAATTCAAAGGCAAGTGGAGGAGCTCATGGAGAAGGGCTATGTACGAGAAAGTTTGAGTCCATGTTCTATACAAGACTTATTGGTGCCAAAGAAAGATGAACCTTGGCGCATATGCATGGATAATAGAGGCATCAACAAAATCACGGTAAAGTGTCGACATCCTATTCCTAGGTTAGACGATATGCTTGATTTATAGCATGATTCGTGTTTATTTATAAAAATTATTTTGAAATCTAGATATCATCAAATTAGAATG
>NW_019279677.1:0-595 GCF_002738345.1 Cucurbita maxima | reverse complement strand
CTCTAACTTTAACCCACGCGTCTCAAGTACTATTCTATTCTTGTTCTATTTAACCATTATTGGTTTTATACGGTTTCTTGTTCTATTTAACCATTATTGTTTTTATACGGTTTAACCAATTTTAATTTGGGGTCGCCTAGGTAATTATTGAATTTAAAAAAAGTTTCTTTGTCAATATGATTTACTTAAAAAGGGATGGGGAGATCTTAACTAAAAAAACCCTATTTTTTCCAACCCATTGTTTTCTAAAAGAGATGTTTAATTTTAGTTGTCTGGGTGAACTAAAGAACTATGCAATGTATCAATATCAGTTGCATTGACGGTCTATTGGGCTTCTCAACGTCCTAACTATAATAAGAATAATTTCCTAATACTTTCCCGTGTTTATATTTTTAGATACCGATTCTATATGGATTCTCTAATATAATAAGAATAATAAAATATTCTATAAGATAGTTTCGAGAAGTTACTATCATATATTTTTCTTAGTATTTTTTTTATTTGTAGTTAGTGATGTAGTATAAAGTCGATGTCCTTTTGATGTCACACAAATTAAGAGAAGCAAAATTGTTGGTCCTATTTGGAACTATCCATT
>NW_019279676.1:0-595 GCF_002738345.1 Cucurbita maxima | reverse complement strand
AAATAGAATTTTGAAGAAATGGAGTGCATAAAACAGTAAAAGAGTGCTGTAAATCGATTCCCTAACCTGGTTAGTTAGACGTACGTGCTAAAAAAACCGTGTCACGGACGACGTTTCTCGAAACTTCAGTTGGGAATGTTTAGTTTAGTCTTGATGATTTAGAATAGGATGTCGAAGAAACGGAGTGTAGAAAAATAGCGCTTAAAATCGAAACCCTAATTTGTGAACCCTAATCCTGAACGTTTGAACCACGTGATAAAAAAACTGAGTAGCGGTCGGCGTTTTTCGAAATTCCTGCTCGGAGTGATCGGGAATAATGATTTAAAAATATAATTTTGAAGAAATGGAGTGCATAAAACTGTAAAAGAGTGCTGTAAATCGATTCCCTAACCTGGTTAGTTAGACGTACGTGCTAAAAAAACCGTTTCACGGTCGACGTTTCTCGAAACTTTTGGTGGGAATGTTTAATTTAGTCTTGATGATTTAGAATAGAATGTCGAAGAAACGGAGTGTAGAAAAATAGTGCTTAAAATCGAAACCCTAATTTGTGAACCCTAATCCTGGACGTTTGAACCACGTGATAAAAAAACTGAGT
>NW_019279675.1:0-582 GCF_002738345.1 Cucurbita maxima | reverse complement strand
CGAAGAAACGGAGTGCATCAAAACAGTAAAGGAGTTCATCAAATCGAACCCTACTTCGAAAACCCAAATCTGGGACGTTTGAAGTACGTGCTAAAAAAACCGAGTCACGATCGACATTTTTAAAAAGATTTGTGGGGAATGTTTAGGCTTGACGATTTAGAATAGATTTTCGAAGAAACGGAGTGCATCAAAACAGAAAAGGAGTTCTTCAAATCGAATCCTACTTCGAAAACCCAAATCTGGGACGTTTGAAGTACGTTTTAAAAAAACTGAGTCACGGTCGACATTTTTCAAAACTTTTGTGGGGAATGATTAGGCTTGATGATGTAGAATACAATTTCGAACAAACGGAGTGCATCAAAACAATAAAAGAGTGCTTCAAATCGAACCGTACTTCGGAAACCCAAATGTGGGACGTTTGAAGTACGTGCTAAAAAAACCGAGTCACGGTCGATGTTTTTCTAAAGTTTTGTGAGGAATTTTTACGGTTGATGATTTAGAACAGAATTTCCAACAAACGGAGTGCATCAAAACAGTAAAAGAGTCCTTCAAATGGAACCCTACTTTGGAAACCCAAATCTG
>NW_019279674.1:0-595 GCF_002738345.1 Cucurbita maxima | reverse complement strand
ATCTTTCGAAAAACAAAGACCGTGACTCGGTTTTTTTAACACGTACTTCAAACGTCCCAGACTTGGGTTTCCGAAGTAGGGTTCGATTTGAAGAACTATTTTACTGTTTTATGCACACCGTTTCATCTAAATCCTATTCTAAATCATCAAGCCTAATCATTCCTTACAAATATTTCGAAAAACAAAGACCGTGACTCGGTTTTTTAACACGTACTTCAAACGTCCCAGACTTGGGTTTCCGAAGTAGGGTTCGATTTTAAGAACTCTTTTACTGTTTTATGCACACTGTTTCTTCGAAATCCTATTCTAAATCATCAAGCCTAACCATTCCTCAAAAATCTTTCGAAAAACGTCGATCGTGACTCGGTTTTTTTAGCACGTACTTCAAACGTCCCAGATTTTGGTTTCCGAAGTAGGGTTCGATTTGAAGAACTCTTTTACTGTTTTATGCACACCGTTTCTTCAAAATCCTTTTCTAAATCATCAAGCCTAACCATTCCTCAAAAATCTTTCGAAAAACGTCGACCGTGACTCGGTTTTTTTAGCACGTACTTCAAACGTCCCAGATTTTGGTTTCCGAAGTAGGGTTCGATTT
>NW_019279673.1:0-595 GCF_002738345.1 Cucurbita maxima | reverse complement strand
GATGATTTAGAATATTATTTCTAAGAAACGGAGTGCGTAAAACAGTAAAAGAGTTCTTGAAATGGAACCCTTCTTCGGAAACCCAAACAGGGAAGTTTGTAGTACGTTCTAAAAAAACCAAGTCAAGGTCGACGTTTGTCGAAAGTTTTGTGAGGAATGATAAGGCTTGATGATTTAGAATATTATTTCTAAGAAACGGAGTGCGTAAAACTGTAAAAGAGTTCTTCAAATGGAACCCTTCTTCGGAAACCCAAATAGGGAAGTTTGTTGTACGTGCTAAAAAAACCGAATCACGGTCGACGTTTGTCGAATGTTTTGTGAGGAAGTATAAGGATTGATCGTGCTAAAAAAACCGAATCACGGTCGACGTTTGTCGAATGTTTTGTGAGGAAGTATAAGGATTGATGATTTAGAATATTTTTTCTAAAAAACGGAGTGCGTGAAGCAGTAAAAGAGTTCTTCAAATTTAACCATCCATCGGAAACCCAAACACGGAAGTTTGTAGTACGTGCTAAAAAAACCGAGTCACGGTCGACGTTTTTCGAAAGTATTGTGAGGAATGATAAGACTTGATGATTTAGAATATTATTTCTAA
>NW_019279672.1:0-595 GCF_002738345.1 Cucurbita maxima | reverse complement strand
AAACAGTAAAAGAGTGCATAATATTGAAGCCCTAATTTGTGAACCCTAATCTAGGACGTTTGAACCACGTGATAAAAAAACTGAGTAGCGGTCGGCGTTTTTCGAAAGTCCTGCTCGGAGTGATCGGAAATAATGATTTAGAATAGAATTTGGAAGAAATGGAGTGCACAAAACAGTAAAAGAGTGCTTTAAATCGATTCCCTAGCCGGTTAGTTAGAAGTACGTGCTCAAAAAACCGTGTGACGGTCGACGTTTCTCGAAACTTTTGTTGGGAAAGTTTAGTCTTGATGATTTAGAATAGAATGTCGAAGAAACGGAGGGTAGAAAAACAGTAAAAGAGTGCTTAAAATCGAAGCCCTAGTTTGTGAACCCTAATCAAGGACGTTTGAACCACGTGATAAAAAAAAACTGAGTAGCGGTCGTCGTTGTTCGAAATTCCTGTTGGGAGTGATCAGGAAATATGAAACCGAATTTTGAAGAAATGGAGTGCATAAAACAGTAAAAGAGTGCTTTAAATCGAGTCCCAAGCCGGTTAGTTAGAAGTACGTGCTCAAAAAACCGTGTGACGGTCGACGTTTCTCGTAACTTTTGTTGG
>NW_019279671.1:0-596 GCF_002738345.1 Cucurbita maxima | reverse complement strand
CAAAACTTTAAAAAAAACGTCGACCGTGACTCTGTTTTTTAGCACATACTTCAATCGTACCAGATTTTAGTTTCGGAAATAGGGTTCGATATGAAGCACTCTTTTACTGTTTTGATGCACTCCGTTTCTTCGAAATTGTATTCTAAATCATCAAGCCTAATCATTCCCCATAAAACTTTTGAAAAACGTCGACCGTGACTCAGTTTTTTTAAAACGTACTTCAAACGTCCCAGATTTGGGTTTCCGAAGTAGGGTTCGATTTGAAGAACTCCTTTACTGTTTTGATAAACTCCGTTTGTTGGAAATTCTGTTCTAAATCATCAACCGTAAACATTCCTCACAAAACTTTAAAAAAAACGTCGACCGTGACTCTGTTTTTTAGTACATACTTCAATCGTACCAGATTTTAGTTTCGGAAATAGGGTTCGATATGAAGCACTCTTTTACTGTTTTGATGCACTCCGTTTCTTCGAAATTATATTCTAAATCATCAAGCCTAATCATTCCCCATAAAACTTTTGAAAAACGTCGACCGTGACTCAGTTTTTTTAAAACGTACTTCAAACGTCCCAGATTTGGGTTTCCGAAGTAGGGTT
>NW_019279670.1:0-596 GCF_002738345.1 Cucurbita maxima | reverse complement strand
ATATTGGCTAAGGGGAAAATCGATTTGGTTGGAAAAGGTGAGGTTATATGTACAGAGTATGACGAAAGGTGATTTGGAGGTCAATAGGGTGGAGCCGAAGAGTAATCAATCGGCTCCGACTACGGCAACCATGAAGACTGCCCCTGCGGCGTCAAAACCAGCAGGGGTGGTGGAGAAAGAAGATTAAAGGATTCAAAAGCCATTGAAAAGAAAGGATCGGGGTTGTTAAACCGAGAGGGCTCTGATACCATGTGAATGTTTGATTAATCCACCACACCTAAATGGTGTGAAAGTTATCTTATTTATAATCAAATGAATTACAAGGATATGGAAATAGTAATAAATGGAAATAACAATAAATGGAAAGATACCTATGATAATAAAGCAAATATTAGATATTTGCCTTATAATAAAATATCAAATATAATATATATGGTAAACAATAATTTATTACTAAATATCCTTAACAAAGTATATAGTCAAAATGATCTATAGTATGAGGATAAGGCTGAGTACCTTATCATGGGGACACTATGGATGCGGCCCAATTTTGTATATGACATAAACAATGTGATCACTAAATCGTACATGTAGAG
>NW_019279669.1:0-596 GCF_002738345.1 Cucurbita maxima | reverse complement strand
CATCAGAACTCCGCAGTCAAGCTTGCTTGGGCGAGAGTAGTACTAAGTTGGGTGACCACTTGGGAAGTCCTCTTGTTGCACCTCTTTTTTTCTTTCTATTTTCCGAGTTCTTTTCTTCCTTTCTCTAGAAATGAGAACCTCCCCCGCTCACGCCCATCGCGTTTCGATCATGCCGCCCCGCATGCGTTAAATCTGATTTTGTGCGCATGGCATGTTGGGTGCGATCATACCAGCACTAATGCACGGGATCCCATTAGAACTCTGCAGTTAAGCGCGCTTGGGCGAGAGTAGTACAAAGTTGGGTGACCACTTGGGAAGTCCTCTTGTTGCACCTCNAGTTGGGGTGACCACTTGGGAAGTCCTCTTGTTGCACCTCTTTTTTTCTTTCAATTTTCCGAGTTCTTTTCTTCCTTTCTCTACAAATGAGAACCTCCCCCGCTCACGCCCATCGCGTTTCGATCATGCCGCTCCGCATGCGTTAAATCTGATTTTGTGCGCATGGCATGTCGGGTGCGATCATACTAGCACTAATGCACCGGATCCCATTAGAACTCCGCAGTTAAGCGTGCTTGGTTGAGAGTAGTACTAAGTTGGGT
>NW_019279668.1:0-596 GCF_002738345.1 Cucurbita maxima | reverse complement strand
CAAGCCTTATCATTCCTCACAAAACTTTCGACAAACGTCGACCGTGACTCGGTTTTTTTAGCACGTACTACAAACTTCCTTGTTTGGGTTTACGAGGAAGGGTTCAAGTTGAAGAACTCTTTTACTAATTTACGCACTCCGTTTCTTAGAAATAATATTCTAAATCATCAATCCTTATAATTTCTCACATAACTTTTGACAAACGTTGACCTTGACTCGGTTTTTTTAGCACGTACTACAATCTTTCCGTTTTGGGTTTCCGAAGAGGGTTCGATTTGAAGAACTCTTTTACTGTTTTATGCACTCCGTTTCTTAGAAATAATTTTCTAAATCATCAAGCCTTATGATTACTCACAAAACTTTCGACAAACGTCGACCGTGACTCGATTTTTTTAGCACGTACTACAAAATTCCTTGTTTGGGTTTCCGAAGAGGGTTCGATTTGAAGAACTCTTCTACTGTTTTCTGTACTCCGTTTCTTAGAAATAATATTCTCAATCATCAAACCTTATCATTCCTCACAAAACTTTCGACAAACGTCGACCGTGACTCGGTTTTTTTAGCACGTACTACAAACTTCCTTGTTTGGGTTTCCG
>NW_019279667.1:0-597 GCF_002738345.1 Cucurbita maxima | reverse complement strand
AAGGGTTCGAGTTGAAGAACTCTTTTATTATTTTATGCACCCCGTTTCCAAGTAATAATATTCTAAATCATCAAGCCTTATCATGCCTCACAAAACTTTTGAAAAACGTCGACCGTGACTCGGTTTTATTAGCTTGTACTAAAGATTTCCCTGTTTGGGTTTCCGAAGAAGGGTTCGAGTTGAAGAACTCTTTTATTGTTTTATGCACCCCGTTTCCAAGTAATAATATTCTAAATCATCAAGCCTTATCATTCCTCACAAAACTTTCGAAAAACATCGACCGTGACTCGGTTTTTTAAGCATGTACTAAAGATTTCCCTGTTTGGGTTTCCGAAGAACAGTTCGAGTTGAAGAACTCTTTTATTGTTTTATGCACCCCGTTTCCAAGTAATAATATTCTAAATCATCAAGCCTTATCATTCCTCACAAAACTTTCGAAAAACATCGACCGTGACTCGGTTTTTTAACCATGTACTAAAGATTTCCCTGTTTGGGTTTCCGAAGAAGGGTTCGATTTGATGAACTCTTTTATTGTTTTATGCACCCCGTTTCCAAGTAATAATATTCTAAATCATAAGGCCTTATCATGCCTCACAA
>NW_019279666.1:211-598 GCF_002738345.1 Cucurbita maxima | reverse complement strand
CCTACTACGGAAACCCAAATCTGGATAGTTTGAAGTTCGTGCTAAAAAAACCGAGTCACGATCGACGTTTTTCGAAAGTTTTGTGAGGAATGATAAGGCTTGATGATTTAGAATATTATTGCTAAGAAACGGAGTGCATAAAATAGTAAAAGAGTTCTTCAAATCGAAACCTACTACGGAAACCCAAATCTGGATAGTTTGAAGTTCGTGCTAAAAAAACCTAGTCACGATCGACGTTTTTCGAAAGTTTTGTGAGGAATGATAAGGCTTGATGATTTAGAATATTATTTCTAAGAAACGGAGAGCATAAAACAATAAAAGAGTTATTCAAATCGAACCCTACTTCGGAAACCCAAATCTGGGAAGTTTGAAGTACGTGCTAAAAAA
>NW_019279666.1:0-205 GCF_002738345.1 Cucurbita maxima | reverse complement strand
CCTACTTCGGAAACCCAAATCTGGGAAGTTTGAAGTACGTGCTAAAAAAATGGAGTCACGATCGACGTTTTTCGAAACTTTTGTGAGGAATGATAAGGCTTGATGATTTAGAATATTATTTCTAAGAAACAGATTGCATAAAAAATTAAAAGAGTTCTTCAAATCGAACCCTACTACGGAAACCCAAATCTGGATAGTTTGAAGT
>NW_019279665.1:0-598 GCF_002738345.1 Cucurbita maxima | reverse complement strand
AATCAGGGACGTTTGAAGTACGTGCTAAAAAACCCGAGTCACGGTCGACATTTTTAAAACTTTTGTAGGGAATGATTAGGCTTGATGATGTAGAAAAGAATTTCCAACAAGCGGAGTGCATCAAAACTGTAAAAGAGTCCTTCAAATCGAAACCTAATTCGAAAACCCAAATTTGGGATGTTTGATGTATGTGGTAAAAAAACCGGGTCACGGTCGACATTTTTAAAAAGTTTTTTGGGGAATGATTAGGCTTTATGATTTAGAATAGAATTTCAACGAAACGGAGTGCATAAAATAGTAAAAGTGTGCTTCAAAATGAGCCCTACTTCGGAAACCCAAATCTGGGACGTTTGAAGTACGTGCTAAAAAAACCGAGTCACGATCGACGTTTGTTGGATGTTTTGTGGGGAATGAATAGGCTTGTAGATGTAGAATACAATTTCGAACCAACGGAGTGCATCAAAACAGTAAAAGAGTGCTTCAAATCGAACCCTACTTCGAAAACCCAAATCGGGGACGTTTGAAGTACGTGCTAAAAAACCGAGTCACGGTCGACGTTTTTCAAAACTTTTGTGGGGAATGATTCGGCATAATGATT
>NW_019279664.1:0-598 GCF_002738345.1 Cucurbita maxima | reverse complement strand
TCTTTTTCCCTTGCTCTAGGTTTCCCCTTCTACTTCTTGGGGTTAGAAATATTCTCACCAGAGCCAAGGCAGCATCGTCGCTAAGTGACAATCCCTCTTCATGGGTTAGACATATTCTCGCCGAAGCCAAGGCAGCATCGCAGCTGAGCGGCGATCCCTCTGCAATTTTTGATGGCCAAGAACCGAGTTATTAGCATCTTCATGAAAAGTGTTTCTCAACCTCTTTGAATTTTTCAGATTCAAGCTTCACGTTCGTTTAAATCCGACGCTTAGCTTGCGGTGGGGTGTTAAGAATATTTAGTAATAAATTATAGTTTACCATATATATTATATTTGATATTTTATTAGAAGGCAAATATTAGATATTTGCCTTATTATCATAGGTATCTTTCCATTTATTGTTATTTCCATTTATTACTATTTCCATATCCTTGTAATTCATTTGATTATAAATAAGATAACTTTCACACAATTTAGGTGTGGTGGATTAATCAAACATTCACACCTTGCCTTAACCTGAAAAATGTAGTAGCACTTGGCTCGAGTATTCTTGAGTATTTAAAAAAATACTCAGAAAATGACCCCACAATTGGGGTTA
>NW_019279663.1:0-598 GCF_002738345.1 Cucurbita maxima | reverse complement strand
AGAGTCAAGTTATGCAACTTAAACAAAGTGCGGTGAAGTTGGATAAAAAACGTGACAGAATAATCGCTAATGACACTAATTTTAGAGTCAAGTTATGCAACTTAAACAAAGTGCGGTGAACGTGGATCAAACACGTGACCTTCAGATCTTCAGTCTGACGCTCTCCCAACTGAGCTATCCCCGCAATCATTAGAAATAAAAATTCATCAGTATAGGTGTTTTAGCTGATTCATTGAGATTTTAACAAGAAATAATGACTAATTTTCTATTGAATAGTCAGGTTATGCGAACTAGGTTTGGTTAACATGGAGATGGTTAACATGGAGATCGAACACGTGACCTTCAAATATTAAATTTGACTCTCTCCAAATTGAGCTATCCCTGCTAACATTAAAAATGAAAATTTTTAAGTAAAAGTATTTACGCTAATTAATTGAAATTTTAGAAAGAAATAATCACTAATTTTAAATAGAATAGTCAAATTATGCAAGATTGAACACGAGACCTTTAGATCTTCAATCTAATGCTCTCTCAACTGAGCTATCCACACTAACATTAAAAATGAAAATTCATCAGTAAAGGTATTTTCACTAATTCA
>NW_019279662.1:0-598 GCF_002738345.1 Cucurbita maxima | reverse complement strand
TCATTCTTACTCCTAAATCTTTCACGTAATTGGACAATTTTCAATCCATTCTTACTTCTAAACTTTTCCTTTTTTTTTTTCTTTCTTAGGTGTATTTTGATTGTCATTTTCAATAGATTCTAATTTTATTTTCTTTCCAAAAAAATAAAATTGCTCTATATTAGGAATCAATTTACCGGCAACCCATAAATTTTTATTCTTATTTGATTTCTAACTAAAATCTAAATAAAAAATCAGAAATAAAATAAAGAAAAGATTTAACGAACCTACTACTGACATTCTTATGATCACATCTTTAGGTAAATCTGCCCAAAGCCATTTTTTGTTGTTTAGTTTTTTTAATTGTTGTTTTGACATAAGAGTTTATTGAGGAGAGATAATTGGGATAAGGATGAGAGGTTAGTGGAGAGATAGGAAAGATTTAAATTAATTGCCATTTTGAGAGAAAATCTTTGACAATTGATTTCAGAAATATAAATAGATTTAAAAAACTATTTTTTTTATTAAATATTATAGATACCAAAAAAAAATGTTTAAAATATTTTTGGTTAATTTTTTTTATTAAAATAACGGCCAACTTTAAAATTTATAATAAAAA
>NW_019279661.1:0-598 GCF_002738345.1 Cucurbita maxima | reverse complement strand
GTCACGGTCGACATTTTTAAAACTTTTGTAGGGAATGATTAGGCTTGATGATGTAGAAAAGAATTTCCAACAAGCGGAGTGCATCCAAACAGTAAAAGAGTCCTTCAAATCGAAACCTAATTCGAAAGCCAAAATTTGGGACGTTTGAAGTATGTGGCAAAAAAACCGAGTCACGGTCGACATTTTTAAAAAGTTTTGTGGGGAATGATTAGGCTTTATGATTTAGAATAGAATTTCAACGAAACGGAGTGCATAAAATAGTAAAAGTGTGCTTCAAAATGAGCCCTACTTCGGAAACCCAAATCTGGGACGTTTGAAGTACGTGCTAAAAAAACCGAGTCACGGTCGACGTTTGTTGGAAGTTTTGTGGGGAATGAATAGGCTTGTAGATGTAGAATACAATTTCGAACAAACGGAGTGCATCAAAACAGTAAAAGAGTGCTTCAAATCGAACCCTACTTCGAAAACCCGAATCTGGGACGTTTGAAGTACGTGCTAAAAAACCGAGTCACGATCGACGTTTTTCAAAAATTTTGTGGGGAATGATTCGGCATAATGATTTAGAATAGAATTTTGAAGAATCATAGTGCATAAAATA
>NW_019279660.1:0-598 GCF_002738345.1 Cucurbita maxima | reverse complement strand
CCACAAAACATTCGAAAAACGTCGATCGTGACTCGGTTTTTTTAGCACGTACTTCAAACTTCCCAGATTTGGGTTTCCGAAGTAGGGATCGATTTGAAGAACTCTTTTACTTTTTTATGCACTTCGTTTCTTAGAAATAATATTCTAAATTATCAAGCCTTATCATTCCCCACAAAACATTCGAAAAACGTCGATCGTGACTCGGTTTTTTTAGCACATACTTCAAACTTCCCAGATTTGGGTTACCGAAGTAGGGTTCGATTTGAAGAACTCATTTACTGTTTTATGCATTCCGTTTCTTAGAAATAATATTCTAAATCATCAAGCCTTATCATTCCCCACAAAACATTCGAAAAACGTCGATCGTGACTCGGTTTTTTTAGCACGTACTTCAAACTTCCCAGATTTGGGTTTCCGAAGTAGGGTTCGATTTGAAGAACTCATTTACTGTTTTATGCACTCCGTTTCTTGGAAATAATATTCTAAATCATCAAGCATTATCATTCCCCACAAAAGATTCGAAAAACGTCGATCGTGACTCGGTTTTTTTAGCACGTACTTCAAACTTCCCAGATTTGGGTTTCCGAAGTAGGGATCG
>NW_019279659.1:0-599 GCF_002738345.1 Cucurbita maxima | reverse complement strand
TAGAATAGGATTTCGAAGAAACGGTGTGCATAAAACAATAAAAGAGTTCTTCAAATCAAACCCTACTTCGGAAACCCAAATCTAGGACGTTTGTAGTACGTGCTAAAAAAACCGAGTCACAGTCGAGGTTTTTAAAAAGTTTTGTGAGGAATGATTAGGCTCGATGATTTAGAATAGGATTTCGAAGAAACGGTGTGCATAAAACAGTAAAAGAGTTCTTCAAATCGAACCCTACTTCGGAAACCAAAATCTGGGACGTTTGAAGTACGTGCTAAAGAAACCGAGTCACGGTCGACGTTTGTCGAAAGATTTGTGTGGTATGATTAGGCTTGATGATTTAGAATAGGATTTCGAAGAAACGGTGTGCATAAAACAATAAAAGAGTTCTTCAAATCGAACCTTACTTCGGAAACCCAAATCTGGGACGTTTGAAGTACGTGCTAAAAAAACCGAGTCACGGTCGAAGTTGTCGAAAAGTTTTGTGTGGAATGATTAGGCTTGATGACTTAGAATAGAACTTCGAAGAAACGGTGTGCATAAAACAGTAAAAGAGTTCTTCAAATCGAACCCTACTTCGGAAACCCAAGTCTGGGACGTTT
>NW_019279658.1:0-599 GCF_002738345.1 Cucurbita maxima | reverse complement strand
AACCAACGGAGAACGTGCTAAAAAAACCGAGTCACGGTCGACGTTTTTCAAAACATTTGTGGGGAATGATTAGGCTTGTGGATGTAGAATACAATTTAAAACCAACGGAGTACGTGCTAAAAAAACCTAGTCACGGTCGACGTTTTTCAAAACATTTGTGGGAAATTATTAGGCTTGAAGTTTTAGAATACAATTTCGAACCGACGGAGTGCATCAAAACAGTAAAAGAGTGCTTCAAATCGAACCCTACTTCGGAAACCCAAATCTGGGACGTTTGAAGTACGTGCTAAAAAAACCGAGTCACGGTCGACGTTTTTCAAAACATTTGTGGGGAATGATTAGGCTTGTGGATGTAGAATACAATTTCAAACCAACGGAGTACGTGCTAAAAAAACCGAGTCACGGTCGACGTTTTTCAAAACATTTGTGGGAAATTATTAGGCTTGAAGTTTTAGAATACAATTTCGAACCGACGGAGTGAATCAAAACAGTAAAAGAGTGCTTCAAATCGAACCCTACTTCGGAAACCCAAATCTGGGACGTTTGAAGTACGTGCTAAAAAAACCGAGTCACGGTCGACGTTTTTCAAAACATTTGTG
>NW_019279657.1:0-599 GCF_002738345.1 Cucurbita maxima | reverse complement strand
TGTAGTACGTGCTAAAAAAAACCGAGTCACGGTCGACGTTTCTCGAAAGATTTGTGAGGAATGATAAGGATTGATGATTTAGAACATTATTTCTAAGAAACGAGGTGCGTAAAACAGTAAAAGATTTCTTCAAATGGAACCCTTCTTCGGAAACCCAAAGAGGGAAGTTTGTAGTACGTGCTAAAAAAACCGAGTCACGGTCGACGTTTGTCGAAAGTTTTGTGAGGAATGATAAGGCTTCATGATTTAGAATATTATTTCTACGAAACGGAGTGCGTAAAAAAATAAAAGAGTTCTTCAAATGGAACCCTTCTTTGGATACTTAAACAGAGAAGTTTGTAGTACGTGCTAAAAAAACCGAGTCACGGTCGACGTTTGTCGAAAGTTTTTTGAGGAATGATAAGGCATGATGATTTAGAATATTATTTCTACGAAAGGGAGTGCACAAAACAGTAAAAGAGTTCTTCAAAGTGAACCCTTCTTCGGAAACCCAAACAGGAAAGTTTGTAGTACCTGCTAAAAAAACCGAGTTACGGTCGACGTTTGTCGAAATTTTTGTGAGGAATGATAAGGCTTGATGATTTAGAATATTATTTCTA
>NW_019279656.1:0-599 GCF_002738345.1 Cucurbita maxima | reverse complement strand
CACAAAAATTTCGAAAAATGTCGACCGTGACACGGTTTTCTTAGCACGTACTAACAACTTCCCTATTTGGGTTTCCGAAGAAGGGTTCGGTTTGACGAATTCTTTTACTGTTTTATGCACTCCATTTTTTAGATATAATATTCTAAATCATCAAGCCTTATCATTCCTCACAAACATTTCGAAAAACTTCGACCGTGACTCGGTTTTTTAGCACGTACTAAAAACTTCCGTGTTTGGGTTTCGGAAGAAGGGTTCGATTTAAAGTACTCTTTGACTGTTTTATGCACTCCGTTTCTTAGAAATAATATTCTAAATCATCAAGCCTTATCATTCCAAACAATACTTTCGAAAAATGTGGACCGTGACTCGGTTTTTTTAGCACGTACTAAAAACTTCCCTGTTCAGTTTTCCGAAGAAGGGTTCGATTTGACGAACTCTTTTACTGTTTTATGCACTCCGTTTCTTAGAAATTATATTCTAAATCATCAAGCCTTATCATTCCAAACAAAACTTTCGAAAAATGTGGACCGTGACTCGGTTTTTTTAGCACGTACTAAAAACTTCCCTGTTCGGGTTTCCGAAGAAGGGTTCGATTTAAC
>NW_019279655.1:0-600 GCF_002738345.1 Cucurbita maxima | reverse complement strand
ACCCTACTTGGAAACCCAAATCGTGGAAGTTTGAAGTACGTGCTAAAAAAACCGAGTCGAAATCGTCGTTATTCGAAGGTTTTGTGAGGAATGATAAGGCTTGATGATTTATCATATTATTTCTAAGTAACGGAGTGCATCAAAACGTCAACAGAGTTCTTCAAATCGAACCCTACTTCGGAAACCCAAATCGTGGAAGTTTGAAGTACGTGCTAAAAAAACCGAGTCACGATCGTCGTTTTTCGAAAGTTTTGTGAGGAATGATAAGGCTTGATGATTTATCATATTATTGCTAAGAAACGGAGTGCATAAAACCGTCAACAGTGTTCTTCAAACCGAACCCTACTTCGGAAACCCAAATCGTGGAAGTTTGAAGTACGTGCAAAAAAAACCGAGTCACGATCGTCGTTTTTCGAAAGTTTTGTGAGGAATGATAAGGCTTGATGATTCAAAATATTATTTCTAAGAAACAGAAACCGTCAACAGTATTCTTCAAATCGAACCCTACTTCGGAAACCCAAATCGTGGAAGTTTGAAGTACGTGCTAAAAAATCCGAGTCACGATCGTCGTTTTTCGAAAGTTTTGTGAGGAATGATAAG
>NW_019279654.1:0-600 GCF_002738345.1 Cucurbita maxima | reverse complement strand
GGGCCATCAAAATTAAGAAACCGTGAAAAATCTCCAAACAAACAAAACGTAAAGTGTTGAAATTGTGGAGAAAAATAACACTTTCAGACAGATTGTAAAAAATTGAAGAAAAGAAAAATCACAAATTTGAAGATAATAATAATTCCATATATTCAGCAGAAGATACTGAGAATGCTTTAATCCTTAGCGTGAATAACCCAATTGAATTTCGAATTTTAGATTCAGTTGCATCGTCTCCAAGTAAGGATTTTTTTCAAAATTTCAAATAAGGAAATGTTGGGAAGGTGTATATTGCCAACAACAAAACGTTGAAGATTGAAGGGAAGAGAGATGTCTACATATAAACTCTAACAGGAAATGAGTGGGTGAACATTATAGAATGTCAGAAATATTTCTGATCTCAAGAAGAATCTGATCTCTATTGGTTAGTTGGATAGCACAGGTTATGCAGCCGAGTTTAGAAAGAGTTTGGGAAAGATTGTGAAGGGTGTCATGGTTGTAGCATGACCTAAAATATGGAACCCTATACACCAACTAGAGTGTATAAACAAGGTTGTTGTTGCTAAGAGTGTTTCCAATTCAAGTAACAGCAACAACAAC
>NW_019279653.1:0-600 GCF_002738345.1 Cucurbita maxima | reverse complement strand
AAGGGGTGCAACACGAGGACTTCCCAAGTGGTCACCCAACTTAGTACTACTCTCGCCCAAGCACGCTTGACTGCGGAGTTCAGATGGGATCCGGTGCATTAGTGCTGGTATGATCGCACCCGACATGTCATGCGCACAAAATCGGATTTAACGCATGCGGGGCGGCATGATCGAAACGCGATGGGCGTGAGCGGGGGAGGTTCTCATTTGCAGAGAAAGGAAGAAAAGAACTGGGAGAAATTGAATGAAAAAAAGGGGTGCAACACGAGAACTTCCCAAGTGGTCACCCAATTTAGTACTACTCTCGCCCAAGCACGCTTGACTGCGGAGTTCTGATGGGATCCGGTGCATTAGTGCTGGTATGATCGCACCCGACATGCCATGCGCACAAAATCGGATTTAACGCATGCGGGGCGGCATGATCGAAACGCGATGGGCGTGAGCGGGGGAGGTTCTCATTTGTAGAGAAAGGAAAAAAAGAACTGGGAGAAATTGAAAGAAAAAAAGGGGTGCAACACGAGGACATCCCAAGTGGTCACCCAACTTAGTACTACTCTCGCCCAAGCACGCTTAACTGCGGAGTTCTGATGGGATCCGGTG
>NW_019279652.1:0-600 GCF_002738345.1 Cucurbita maxima | reverse complement strand
GTGAAGATGGTAGAAACATGAGCGTTTAATGCCTATTTTAGAATTTTATTATTCTAAACTTTCTCTAAGATTGGTCAGTAAAAATCATTATTTTTTTTAGTTTTAATATAAAAAAGATATTACAATTTTGAAAACTTGTATTCATATACAAATTTAATTTTTTTTTCTTCATAATTTAAAATTTTGGAGAACAACAATAGACTTCATTATCAAATACATTTCATACCAAAAAAAAGTAAAAGAAAAAAAAAAAGAAAACAACAACAACCTTTTCGTGTTATCCCATTATTTTTCATTTGTTCCTCAAGGATAATTCCACCAAAAGGAGATAATAAAGCTCTATCTTTTATAGATCCACTTGTGAATCAATTCATCAACATTAGCAAGAAAGTTTTTCAAGTAAATTTCATCATCTTTAAGTCGTCCAAATACAAGTTCCTACAGTTCCATGTTTGCACTTATCACGGAGCCATAAGTGTTGCGTTTCAGGCCAAAAGCTTTCAAAAGAGACATATGCATGTGGCGTCTCCAATTTGCACCAATAGAGGGTTGTTCCCCAAAAGTTAACCTTGAAGTTCCATTGGTAATCATCTCCATGAT
>NW_019279651.1:0-600 GCF_002738345.1 Cucurbita maxima | reverse complement strand
AATAAACCGAGTCACGATCGTCGTTTTTCGAAGGTTTTGTGAGAAATGATAAGGCTTGATGATTTAGAATATTATTTCTAAGAAACGGAGAGCATAAAACCGTCAACAAAGTTCTTCAAATCGAACCATACTTCGGAAACCCAAATCGTGGAAGTTTGAAGTACGTGCTAAAAAACCGAGTCACGATCGTCGTTTTTCGAAGGTTTTGTGAGAAATGATAAGGCTTGATGATTTAGAATATTATTTCTAAGAAACGGAGTGCATAAAACCGTCAACAGAGTTCTTCAAATCGAACCCTACTACGGAAACCCAAATCTGGGAAATTTGAAGTACGTGCTAAAAAAACCGAGTCACGATCGTCGTTTTTCGAAAGTTTTGTGAGGAATGATAAGGCTTGATGATTTATCATATTATTTCTAAGAAACGGAGTGCAAAGAACCGCCAACAGAGTTCTTCAACTCGAACCCTACTTTGGAACCCTAAATCTCGGAAGTTTTAAGTACGTGCTGAAAAAACCAAGTCACGATCGTCGTTTTTCGAAAGTTTTGTGAGGAATGATAAGGCTTGATGATTTATCATATTATTTCTAAGAAACGGAGT
>NW_019279650.1:0-601 GCF_002738345.1 Cucurbita maxima | reverse complement strand
GATATCTAAACTATTTGTTATTAATATTTTGATATTTTTTTATTTTCACTATTATTGATGATGGGACATTAATAGGGTTTTATGATGTAAGAATCATGGGGATGTAGCTCAGATGGTAGAGCGCTCGATTTGCATGTGAGAGGTACGGGGATTGATACCCCGCATCTCTAAAAATAAGTTTATCTATTATTAAATATATTGTTTCTTTTCAAATTTTTCCTCATTCATGACCTGTTGTGTAGCAATATTTCTTCATTTTCACTATTATTGATGATGAAAAATTTAGGGTTTTGTGATGCAAATATTGTGGGGATGTAGCTCAAATGGTAGAGCGCTCGCTTAGCATGCGAGAGGTATGGGGATCGATACCCCGCATCTCCATAAGAAAGAAATGATTTTTTTCAGTATGAGTTAATTTAACATGTTATGTATAAGGGGTGGGTAGGAGAGTAAGGAGGACTTCTTCACTTCTTCACAATTGCAATATCTGACCAATGAATATAATGGTCATTTATAGTTTCTATCACAATAATATAAAATTTTGACCAATGAATATAATGGTCATTTATAGCTTCTATCACAATAATATAAAATTTGGGAA
>NW_019279649.1:0-601 GCF_002738345.1 Cucurbita maxima | reverse complement strand
GTATTATACACTCCGTTTCTTCGAAATAATATTTTAAATCATCATGCCAAATCATTCCTCCAAAAAGTTTCATAAAAAATGGACAGTTACTCGGTTTTTTAGCACGTGCTTCAAACGTCCCGATTTTTGTGTTTCCGAATTAGTGTTCGACTTTAAGCACTTTTTTACTGTATTATACACTCCGTTTCTTCGAAATAATATTCTAAATCATCATGCCAAATCATTCCCCCAAAAAGTTTCATAAAAAATGGACAGTTACTCGGTTTTTTAGCACGTTCTTCAAACGTCCCGGTTTCGGTGTTTCCGAATTAGTGTTCGACTTTAAGCACTTTTTTACTGTATTATACACTCCGTTTCTTCGAAATAATATTCTAAATCATCATGCCAAATCATTCCCCCAAAAAGTTTCATAAAAAATGGACAGTTACTCGGTTTTTTAGCACGTGCTTCAAACGTTCCGGTTTTGGTGTTTCTGAATTAGGGTTCGACTTTAAGCAGTTTTTTACTGTATTATACACTCCGTTTCTTTGAAATACTATTCTAAATCATCATGCCTAATCATTCCCCCAAAAAGTTTCTTAAAAAATGGACAGTTACTCGG
>NW_019279648.1:0-600 GCF_002738345.1 Cucurbita maxima | reverse complement strand
AAACCCAAATCTGGGACGTTTGAAGTACGTGCCAGAAAACAACCAGTCACTTACGACGATTTTTGAAAGTTTTGTGAGGAATGATTAGGCTTGATGATTTAGAATATAGTTTCGACGAAACGGAGTGCATAAAACAGTAAAAGAGTTCTTCAAATCGAACCCTACTTCGGAAACCCAAATTTGGGACGTTTGAAGTACGTGCCAAAAAAACCTAGTCACCTTCGACGAATTTGGAAGTTTTGTGAGGAATGATTAGGCTTGATGATTTAGAATATAGTTTCGACGAAACGGAGTGCATAAAACAGTAAAAGAGTTCTTCAAATCGAACCCTACTTCGAAAACCTAAATCTGAGATGTTTGAAGTACGTGATAAAAGATCCGAGTCACCTTCGACGATTTTGGAAGTTTTGTGAGGAATGATTAGGCTTGATGATTTAGAATATAGTTTCGAAGAAACGGAGTGCATAAAACATTAAAAGAGTTCGTCATATCGAACCCTACTTCGAAAACCAAAATCTGGGACGTTCGAAATACGTGCCAAAAAACACCTAGTCCCTTTCGACGATTTTGGAAGTTTAGTGAGGAATGATTAGGCTTGAT
>NW_019279647.1:0-601 GCF_002738345.1 Cucurbita maxima | reverse complement strand
CAAGCCTTATCATTCCCAACAAAACATTCGAAAAACGTCGATCGTGACTCGGTTTTTTTAGCACGTACTTCAAACTTCCCAGATTTGAGTTTTCGAAGTAGGGTTCGATTTGAAGAACTCTTTTACTATATTATGCACTCCGTTTCTTAGAAATAATATTATAAATCATCAAGCCTTATCATTCCTCACAAGACTTTAGAAAAACATCGATCGTGACTCGGGTTATTTAGCACGTACTTCAAACTTCCCAGATTTGGGTTTCCGAAGTAGGGTTCGATTTGAAGAACTCTTTTACTGTTTTATGCACTCCGTTTCTTAGAAATAATATTCTAAATCATCAAGCCTTATCATTCCTCACAAGACTTTAGAAAAACATCGATCGTGACTCGGGTTATTTAGCACGTACTTCAAACTTCCCAGATTTGGGTTTCCGAAGTAGGGTTCGATTTGAAGAACTCTTTTACTATTTTAGGAACTCCGTTTCTTAGAAATAATATTGTAAATCATCAAGCCTTATCATTCCTCACAAAACATTTGAAAAACGTCGATCGTGACTCGGTTTTTTTAGCACGTAGTTCAAACTTCCCAGATTTGGGTTTCC
>NW_019279646.1:0-601 GCF_002738345.1 Cucurbita maxima | reverse complement strand
GATCGTGACTCGGTTTTTTTAGCACGTACTTCAAATTTTCAAGATTTGGGTTTCCGAAGTAGGGTTCGATTTGAAGAACTCTGTTGACGGTTTTATGCACTCCGTTTCTTAGAAATAATATTCTACATCATCAATCCTTATCATTCCTCACAAAACCTTCGAAAAACGACGATCGTGACTCAGTTTTTTTAGCACGTAATTAAAACTTCCCAGATTTGGGGTTCCGAAGTAGGGTTCGTTTTGAAGAACTCTGTTGACGTTTTTATGCACTCCGTTTCTTAGAAATAATANGTTGATGTTTTTATGCACTCCGTTTCTTAGAAATAATATGATAAATCATCAAGCCTTATCATTCCTCACAAAACTTTCGAAAAACGACGATCGTGACTTGGTTTTTTCAGCACGTACTTAAAACTTCCCAGATTTAGGGTTCCGAAGTAGGGTTCGATTTGAAGAACTTTGTTGACGGTTCTTTGCACTCTGTTTCTTAGAAATAATATGATAAATCATCAAGCCTTATCATTCCTCACAAAACTTTCGAAAAACGACGATCGTGACTCGGTTTTTTTAGCACGTACTTCAAATTTCCCAGATTTGGGTT
>NW_019279645.1:0-602 GCF_002738345.1 Cucurbita maxima | reverse complement strand
GGTAAAATTAGGGTTTGAGATCTTTCCTTTGGTAAAATTTGGGTTTGAGATCTTATCCTAAGGAAACATTAGGGTTTGAGATCCTTCCTTAAGTAAAATTAATATTTGAGATCCTTCCCTACGTAAATTAGGGTTTGAGATTTTTCCCTACGGAAACATTAGGGTTTGAGATCTTTCCCTAGGTAAAATTAGGGTTTGAGATCTTTCCCTAGGTAAAGATTAGGGTTTGAGATCTTTCCCTAGGTAAAATTAGGGTTTGAGATCTTTCCTTACGGAAACATTAGGGTTTAAGATCTTTCCCTAGGTAAAAATTAGGGTTGAGATCTTTCCCTAGGTAAAAATTAGGGTTGAGATCTTTCCCTAGTTAAGAATTAGGGATTGAGATCTTTCCCTAGGTAAAATTAGGGTTTGAGATCTTTCCCTAGGTAAAATTAGGGTTTGAGATCCTTCCTCAAGTAAAATTAATATTTGAGATCCTTCCCTAGGTAAAATTAGGGATTGAGATCTTTCCCTAGGTAAAATTAGGGTTTGAGATCTTTCCCTAGGTAAACATTAGGGTTTGAGATCTTTCCCTAGGTAAAATTAGGGTTTGTGATCTTTCC
>NW_019279644.1:0-602 GCF_002738345.1 Cucurbita maxima | reverse complement strand
CTACGTTTTTCAAAAGTTTTGTGAGGAATGATTAGGCTTGATGATTTAGATTAGGATTTTGAAGAAACGGTGTGCATAAAACAATAAAAGAGTTCTTCAAATCGAACCCTACTTCGGAAACCCAAGTCTGAGACGTTTGAAGTACGTGCTAAAAAAATCGAGTTACGGTCGACGTTTCTCGAAAGATTTTTTAGGAATGATTAGGCTTGATGATTTAGAATAGAATTTCGAAGAAACGGTGTGCAGAAAAAAGTAAAATAGTTCTTCAAATCGAACCCTACTTCAGAAACCCAAATGTGGGACGTTTGAAGTACGTGCTAAAAAAACCGAGTCACGGTCGACGTTTTTTGAAAGATTTGTGAGCAATGATTAGGCTTGATGATTTAGAATAGGATTTCGAAGAAACGGTTTGCATAAAAGAGTAAAAGAGTTCTTCAAATCGAACCCTACTTCGGAAACCCAAGTCTGGGACGTTTGAAGTACGTGTTAAAAAAACCGAGTCACGGTCTTCTTTTTTCGAAAGATTTGTGAGGAATGATTAGGCTTGATGATTTAGAATAGGATTTCGATGAAACGGAGTGCATGAAACAGTAAAAGTGTGC
>NW_019279643.1:0-602 GCF_002738345.1 Cucurbita maxima | reverse complement strand
GTCTTGATGATTTAGAATAGAATCTCAAAGAAACGGAGTGTAGAAAAATAGTACTTAAAATCGAAAACCTAATTTCTGAACCCTAATCATGGAAGTTAGAACCACGTGATAAAAAAACTAAGTAGCGGTCGGCGTTTTTCGAAATTCCTGCTCGGAGTGATCGGGAATAATGATTTAGAATAGAATTTTGAAGAAATGGAGTGCATAAAACAGTAAAAGAGTGCTTTAAATCGATTCCCTAACCTTGTTAGTTAGAAGTACGTGCTAAAAAAACTGTGTCACGGTCTTCGTTTCTCGAAACTTTTGTTGGGAATGTTTAGTTTAGTCTTGATGATTTAGAATAGAATGTCAAAGAAACGGAGTGTAGAAAAATAGTACTTAAAATCGAAACCCTAATTTTTGAACCCTAATCATGGAAGTTTGAACCACGTGATAAAAAAACTGAGTAGCGGTCGGCGTTTTTCGAAATTTCTGGTCGGAGTGATCGGGAATAATGATTTAGAATAGAATTTTGAAGAAATGGAGTGCATAAAACAGTAAAAGAGTGCTTTAAATCGATTCCCTAACCTAGTTAGTTAGAAGTACGTGCTAAAAAAACTGTG
>NW_019279642.1:0-602 GCF_002738345.1 Cucurbita maxima | reverse complement strand
TTTTTTTTTTTTTTTTTTTTAATTTAATTGTATTTTCCACCTGCTTTCGATTATAAATTCTTTTCGACCCATCTAAAATTTTAGATTGATCGGGTCGGTGACTCGAGAAACCCGAAAAGAGTTCACAGCTCAACCTAATCTTCTTATTTATCCATAATACACGTCACATTAATAACTAAAATTTCATAAAGTTTAAATATCAAACATTTACAATCTCAGAGCTTATCACTTACGTTTATTACAAATGTTAAATATTCTTAATCTTTTTAGAAAGGGAGTAGGGTTAGGATTGAGTTATAACCCTATTTTCGAGTTGGTCGGGTTGACCCAACAAACAAGTGTAAACCTACCAATTGAACTGAATTTTCGATTTTTCAAAAAATTCAACTCAACCTAAATCGAAAAGAAAAAAAAATCTAACCCGACTCAACTCAAATGTTTATGGTTTGGGTTGCATAGTTTGTAACAAAGTAGAGACATAAAAAGGAGGGGACGAGGGACTAGAGCATCAAGCCATCGAGCCTTTTCTGTGCTGGTTTCCTAGTAGAAGCCATCGGGTTGACCTTACCTAAAATTGTAATTGTACGTGGTTAATCTATGGT
>NW_019279641.1:0-602 GCF_002738345.1 Cucurbita maxima | reverse complement strand
GAGCGGTACTGTCCATGAGTCGCTTCATGAAGTGGACTCGATTAACCTATTCTCTTTGCTTCTCTCGTCTCTTGCCTCCTTTCTTTTCCGATCAAGAAGATAACCTTGTGGCTAAATTACAAAAAAATAATAACAATAATTAAAAGTAATAATAAAGAAAACCCGACAACCCAACTCAACTCAAAAATAGAGGATTAAGTTGGGTTAACCAATGAACTCTATTTGAATTGTCTGAATCAGCAACCCAATTCATGAAAACCTGTCGAGATATGATCTCATTTGTAAAAACATTCTCCGATACATTTACATTATTGAGGTTTAGTTTGGTTAAGAGGTCTATAATATAATTAGTCAAAACCTAGTTTAAGAGGCTCTTTCTGTAATTTCCACGAGAAAACTATTTAATAGATTTTTTAATGTGTAATTTTATTTCTGATAAATATTTGTAATTTAACCTTTTATTATCATAAATTTCAAACAATCAAAAAATGTAATTACTTCTAATCATCCAGATAAAATGCAGATAAGAACGTGAAGGTTGCAAAAAAGTAATCTTTCTACAGCAACCACAATAACCCAACTGATGTGTATATGAACTTGCA
>NW_019279640.1:0-602 GCF_002738345.1 Cucurbita maxima | reverse complement strand
AATAGAATTTGGAAGAAACGGAGTGCATAAAACAGTAACAGAGTGCTTCAAATCGATGCCCCTATCCTTGGACGTTAGAAGTACTTGTTAAAAAAACCGCTTCACGGTCGACGTTTCTTGAAAGTTTTATGGGGAATGTTTAGTCTTGATGATTTAAAATAGAATGTCGAAGAAAAAAGAGTGTGGAAAACTAGTAAAAGAGTGCTTAAAATCGAAGCCCTAATTCGTGAACCCTAATCCAGGAAATTTTAACCACCTGCTAAAAAAACTGAGTAGCGGTCGGCGTTTTTCGAAATTCCTTTTGGGAGTGATCTGGCATAATGATTTAGAATAGAATTTGGAAGAAACGTAGTGCATAAATCAGTAAAAGAGTGCTTCAAATCGATTCCTGAACCTTGGACGTTAGAAGTACGTTCTAAAAAAACCGCGTCACGGTTGACGTTACTCGAAACTTTTGTGCGGAATGTTTAGTCTAGATGATTTAGAATAGAATGTCGAAGAGACGGAGTGTGGAAAAATAATAAAAGAGTGCTTAAAATCGAAGCCGTAATTTGTGAACCCTAATCCAGGACGTTTTAACCACCTGCTAAAAAACTGAGTAG
>NW_019279639.1:0-602 GCF_002738345.1 Cucurbita maxima | reverse complement strand
CACTTTTTTGCTGTAATATACACTCTGTTTCTTCGAAATACTATTCTAAATCATCATGCCTATTCATTCCCCGACAAAGTTTCTTAAAAATTGGACAGTTACTCGGTTTTTTAGCACGTTCTTCAAAAGTCCCGGTTTTGGTGTTTACGAATTAGGATTCGACTTTAAGCACTTTATTACTGTTTTATACACTCCGTTTCTTCAAAATTCTATTTGAAATCATCATGCCTAATCATTCCCCCAAAAAGTTTCTTAAAAAATGGACAGTTACTCGGTTTTTTTAGCACGTTCTTCAAACGTCTCGGTTTTGGTGTTTACGAATCAGGGTTCGACTTTAAGCAATTTTTTACTGTAATATACACTCCGTTTCTTCTGAATACTATTCTAAATCATCATGCCTAATCATTCCCCAAAAAAGTTTCTTAAAAACTCGACAGTAACTCGGTTTTTTTTAGCACGTTCTTCAAACGTCCCAGTTTTGGTGTTTACGAATCAGGTTCGACTTTAAGCACTTTTCTACTGTAATATACACTCCGTTTCTTCGAAATACTATTCTAAATCATCATGCCTAATCATTCCCCAATAAAGTTTCTTAAAAACTC
>NW_019279638.1:0-603 GCF_002738345.1 Cucurbita maxima | reverse complement strand
TACTAAAAACTTCCCTGTTTGGGTTTCCGAAGAAGGGTTCGGTTTGACGAACTCTTTTACTGTTTTATGCACTTCGTTTCTTAGAAATAATATTCTAAATCCTCAAGCATTATCATTCCTCACAAAAATTTCGAAAAATGTGGACCGTGACTCGGTTTTTTAGCACGTACTAAAAACTTCCCTGTTTGGGTTTCCGAAGAAAGGTTCGATTTGAAGTACTCTTTGACTGTTTTATGCACTCCGTTTCTTAGAAATAATATTCTAAATCATCAAGCCTTATCATTCCAAACAAAACTTTCGAAAAATGTGGACCGTACTCGGTTTTTTTAGCACGTACTAAAAGCTTCCCTGTTCGGTTTTCCGAAGAAGGGTTCGATTTGACGAACTCTTTTACTGTTTTATGCAGTCCGTTTATTAGAAATAATATTCTAAATCATCAAGCCTTATCATTCCTCAGAAAACTTTCGAAAAATGTGGACCGTGACTCGGTTTTTTAGCACGTACTAAAAACTTCCCTGTTCGGGTTTCCGAAGAAGGGTTCGATTTAACGAACTCTTTTACTGTTTTATGCACTCCGTTTCTTAGAAATAATATTCTAAATCA
>NW_019279637.1:0-603 GCF_002738345.1 Cucurbita maxima | reverse complement strand
TTCAAATCGAACCCTACTTCGGAAACCCAAATCTGGGATGTTTGAAGTACGTGCTAAAAAAACCGAGTCACAGTCGACGTTTTTTGGAAGTTTTCGGGGGAATGATTAGGCTTGATGATTTAGAATAGAATTTCGAAGAAACGGAGTGCATGAAACAGTAAAAGTGTGCTTCATATCGAACCCTAATTCGGAAACCCAAATCTGGGATGTTTGAAGTACGTGCCAAAAAAACCGAGTCACAGTCGACGTTTTTTGGAAGTTTTCGGGGGAATGATTAGGCTCGATGATTTAGAATAGAATTTCGAAGAAACGGAGTGCATGAAACAGTAAAAGTTTGCTTCAAATCGAACCCTACTTCGGAAACCCAAATCTGGGACGTTTGAAGTACGTGCTAAAAAAACCGAGTCACGGTCGACGTTTTTTGGAAGTTTTGGGGGGAATGATTAGGCTCGATGATTTAGAATAGAATTTCGAATAACGGAGTGCATGAAACAGTAAAAGTGTGCTTCAAATCGAACCCTACTTCGGAAACCCAAATCTGGGACGTTTGAAGTACGTGGTAAAAAAACCGAGTCACGGTCGACGTTTTTTGGAAGTTTTGGG
>NW_019279636.1:0-603 GCF_002738345.1 Cucurbita maxima | reverse complement strand
AACAATCTCAAGAAAAATATAAAAAGAAAAAAAATGGTGAAAGTTAGCCTGAAGGGAGATCTCTTCAAAAATTCTTCACAGAACCCATAGCCTAATAAATAAATAAATAAATAAAAATAAGTAACATCTCTCTCCACCAATTTCTTACATCTCCACTCCAAATATCTTTCTTCAAAACTCCTAAAATCTGAAATAACAATGTAGTTCCTGTAGAAACAAAGAGATATAAATAAATAAATAAATAAATAAAGCCTTAAGAACATTTAAGGGTAGGGACAAAAACAAAAAGAAAAATCAAAATGTTTAGACTTAGATTCACTCTATGTCATTTGGAGATGTCAGTAGTCTTTTTTTTTTTTATTATTATTAAAAGATATTAATTTGGTTATTGTTAATTAGTTTATTTTATTGAAGGATATTAATTTGTTAACCATTAATTAAATTTTGAAGAAGGATTAAACTATAAGAATTTTGTTTGAGTTTTAGGAAATGTAGTAGCCATTTCAGTAAGAATTCAATAAAAAAAAATTAGCTAAAACTAACTATGAAGAAGGAAATAAACCGAGATAAAAAGTAGGGGTGTACATGGTCTGGCTTGGGGGA
>NW_019279635.1:0-604 GCF_002738345.1 Cucurbita maxima | reverse complement strand
TTACTCGGTTTTTATAGCACGTTCTTCAAACGTTCCGGTTTTGGTGTTTACGAATCAGGGCTCGACTTGAAGCACTTTTTTACTGTAATATACACTCCGTTTCTTTGAAATACTATTCTAAATCATCTTGCCTAATCATTCCCAAAAAAAGTTTCTTAAAAAATCGACAGTAACTCGGTTTTTTTTGCACGTTCTTCAAACGTCCCGGTTTTGGTGTTTACGAATCAAGGTTCGACTTTATGCACTTTTTTACTGTAATATACACTCCGTTTCTTCGAAATACTATTCTAAATCATCATGCCTAATCCTTCCCCGAAAAAGTTTCTTAAAAATTGGACAGTTACTCGGTTTTTTAGCACGTTCTTCAAACGTCCCGGTTTTGGTGTTTACGAATCAGGGTTCGACTTGAAGCACTTTTTTACTGTAATATACACTCCGTTCCTTCGAAATACTATTCTAAATCATCATGCCTAATCTTTCCCAAAAAAAGTTTCTTAAAAAATCGACAGTAACTCGGTTTTTTTAGCACGTTCTTCAAACGTCCCGGTTTTGGTGTTTACGAATCAGGGTTCGACTTTAAGCACTTTTTTACTGTAATATACAC
>NW_019279633.1:0-604 GCF_002738345.1 Cucurbita maxima | reverse complement strand
ATAAAACCGTCAACAGAGTTCTTCAAATCGAACCCTACTTCGGAAACCCAAATCGTGGAAGTTTGAAGTACGTGCTAAAAAAACCAAGTCACGATCGTCGTTTTTCGAAAGTTTTGTGAGGAATGATGAGGCTTGATGATTTATCATATTATTTCTAAAAAATAGAGTGCATAAAACCGTCAACAGTGTTCTTCAAATCGAACCCTACTTCGGAAACCCAAATCGTGGAATTTTGAAGTACGTGCTAAAAAAACCGAGTCACGATCGTCGTTTTTCGAAGGTTTTGTGAGGAATGATAAGGCTTGATGATTTATCATATTATTTCTAAGAAATGGAGTGCATAAAAACGTCAACAGAGTTCTTCAAATCGAACCCTACTTCGGAAACCCAAATCGTGGAAGTTTGAAGTACGTGCTAAAAAAACCGAGTCACGATCGTCGTTTTTCGAAAGTTTTGTGAGGAATGATGAGGCTTGAAGATTTATCATATTATTTCTAAAAAATGGAGTGCATAAAACCGTCAACAGTGTTCTTCAAATCGAACCCTACTTCGGAAACCCAAATCGTGGAATTTTGAAGTACGTGCTAAAAAAACCGAGTCACGA
>NW_019279632.1:0-604 GCF_002738345.1 Cucurbita maxima | reverse complement strand
GCACGTACTTCAAACGTCCCTGATTAGTGTTTCGAAATAGGGTTCGATTTGAAGCACTCTTTTACTGTTTGATGTAATACATTTCTTTTAAATTCTATTATAAATCATCAAGCCTAATCATTCCCTAAAAAAGTTTTAAAAAAAGTCGACCGTGACTCGGTTTTTTTAGCACGTACTTCAAACGTCCCAGATTTGGGTTTCGGAAGTAGGGTTCGATTTGAAGCAATCTTTTACTATTTTATGCACTATGATTCTTCAAAATTCGATTCTAAATCATTATGCCGAATCATTCCCCACAAAAGTTTTAAAAAACGTCGACCGTGACTCGGTTTTTTAGCACGCACTTCAAACGTCCCAGATTTGGGTTTTCGAAGTAGGGTTCGATTTGAAGCACTCTTTTACTGTTTTGATGCACTCCGTTGGTTCGAAATTGTATTCTACATCTACAAGCCTATTCATTCCTCACAAAATTTCCATCAAACGTCGACCGTGACTCGGTTTTTTTAGCACGTACTTCAAACGTCCCAGATTTGGGTTTCCGAAGTAGGGCTCATTTTCAAGCACACTTTTACTATTTTATGCACTCCGTTTCGTTGAAATTCTA
>NW_019279631.1:202-604 GCF_002738345.1 Cucurbita maxima | reverse complement strand
CAGATTTGGGTTTCCGAAGTAGGGTTCGATTTGAAGCACACTTTTACTGTTTCATGCACTCCGTTTCTTCGAAATTCTATTCTAAATCATCAAGCCGAATCATTCCCCACAAAACTTCCAAAAAACGACGAGCGTGACTCGGTTTTTTTAGCACGTACTTCAAACGTCTCAGATTTGGGTTTCCGAAGTAGGGTTCGATTTGAAGCACACTTTTACTGTTTTATGCACTCCGTTTCTTCGAAATTCTATTCTAAATCATCAAGCCGAATCATTCCCGACAAAACTTCCAAAAAACTTCGACCGTGACTCGGTTTTTTTAGCACGTACTTCAAAAGTCCCAGATTTGGGTTTCCGAAGTAGGGTTCGATTTGAAGAACACTTTTACTGTTTCATGCACTCCGT
>NW_019279631.1:0-172 GCF_002738345.1 Cucurbita maxima | reverse complement strand
AGGGTTCCATTTGAAGCACACTTTTACTGTTTCATGCACTCCGTTTCTTCGAAATTCTATTCTAAATCATCAAGCCTAATCATTCCCCAAAAAAGTTTCTTAAAAACTCGAGAGTAACTCGGTTTTTTTAGCACGTTCTTCAAACGTCTCGGTTTTGGTGTTTACGAATCAG
>NW_019279630.1:0-604 GCF_002738345.1 Cucurbita maxima | reverse complement strand
AAAAAAACCGAGTCACGGTCGACGTTTTTCGAAAGTTTTGTGAGGAATGATTAGGCTTGATGATTTAGAATATAATTTCGAAGAAACAGAGTGCATAAAATAGTATAAGAGTGCTTTGAAACGAACCCTACTTCAGAATCCCAAATATGGGACGTTTGAAGTTTGTGCTAAAAAAACCGAGTCACGGTCGACGTTTTTCGAAAGTTTTGTGAGGAATGATTAGGCTTGATGATTTAGAATATAATTTCGAAGAAACAGAGTGCATAAAATAGTATAAGAGTGCTTTGAAACGAACCCTACTTCAGAATCCCAAATATGGGACGTTTGAAGTTTGTGCTAAAAAAACCGAGTCACGGTCGACGTTTTTCGAAAGTTTTGTGACGAATGATTAGGCTTGATGATTTAGAATATAATTTCGAAGAAACAGAGTGCATAAAATAGTATAAGAGTGCTTTGAAACGAACCCTACTTCAGAATCCCAAATCTGGAACGTTTGAAGTTTGTGCTAAAAAAACCGAGTCACGGTCGACGTTTTTCGAAAGTTTTGTGAGGAATGATTAGGCTTGATGATTTAGAATATAATTTCGAAGAAACAGAGTGCATA
>NW_019279629.1:0-604 GCF_002738345.1 Cucurbita maxima | reverse complement strand
AACCCTCCCACTACGTCGAGGCATTCTCAACTCTTGAGAAGGATGTGATTGACCAGAAGTGTCAGCTCCATCAACAACTCTTATTGAAGGACCAGCTTGATCAACAACTCTTGTTGTTGTATCAGTATCTTCTTTAGAAATCTTACTTAATACTTTTTCGCTACGAGGTTGATGATTTCTTACGTGATCTTCCTCTAAGAATGTAGCGTTTGTTGATACAAACACTCTATTTTCTTGAGGGTCATAAAACAAACCATCTTTCGTCTCTTTGGGGTATCCTACGAATAGACATAATTTTGAATGACGTCCTAATTTCTTGGAATTTTGCACCAACACATGTGCATCCCCAAATTCTAAAGTGACGTAAACTACCTTTATGCCCTTTTCATAACTCATAAGGTGTTTCTAAAACACTCTTAGTAGGAATCATGTTCAAAATGCATGTAGCAGTCTCCACTACATATTCCCAAAACGGATCGGGTAGTTGAGCGAAACTCATCATAGATCAAACCATGTCTAACAAAGTTCTATTTCTCCTTTCTGATACACCATTTTGTTGAGGCATACCAGGGGCTGAGAGTTGTGACCTTATTCCATGTTCTAT
>NW_019279628.1:0-604 GCF_002738345.1 Cucurbita maxima | reverse complement strand
TACTTCAAACTTCCCAGATTTGGGTTTCCGAAGTAGGGATCGATTTGAAGAACTATTTTACTTTTTTATGCACTCCGTTTCTTAGAAATAATATTCTAAATCATCAAGCCTTAACATTCCTCACAAATAATTCGAAAAACGTCGATCGTGACTCGGTTTTTTTAGCACGTACTTCAAACTTCCCAGATTTGGGTTTNNNNGTAGGGTTCGATTTGAAGAACTCTTTTACTTTTTTATGCACTCCGTTTCTTAGAAATAATATTCTAAATTATCAAGGCTTATCATTCCCCACAAAACATTCGAAAAACGTCGATCGTGACTCGTTTTTTTAGCACGTATTTCAAACTTCCCAGATTTGGGTTGCCGAAGTAGGGTTCGATTTGAAGAACTCTTTTACTGTTTTATGCACTCCGTTTCTTAGAAATAATATTCTAAATCATCAAGCCTTATCATTCCCCACAAAACATTCGAAAAACGTCGATCGTGTCTCGGTTTTTTTAGCACGTACTTCAAACTTCCCAGATTTGGGTTTCCGAAGTAGGGTTCGATTTGAAGAACTCTTTTACTGTTTTATGCACTCCGTTTCTTAGAAATAATATTCTAA
>NW_019279627.1:0-604 GCF_002738345.1 Cucurbita maxima | reverse complement strand
GTAAAACTCTGGAATTTACACACAACATTTTCAATGGGTTACGAGAGATGATAGACTATAGCTACAAAAATATGGAGACAACTTACACCATGTTAGAGCCAAAAGAGAGAGATTCAGAAAAAAAAAACTTCAAAAATGTCACCCCTTATCTTTGAAGAGTCACAAATTCCTTTTGATTCCTATAGACCAGTGCCCTAGAGAAATTGAGACAAAGGATCTTGTGGGAAAAGGGTTGGTTATTCCCTGAATATAAATTGGTTAGTTTTATGCCAAAGTTTAGAAAGATATTTCTTAGTTATTTTATTTTCATTTCTTAAAATTAAATTTTATTCTCAATGTTTTAAGAGATTTAACAGCACGACATTCTCCCTATTATTAAAGGATTTAGTCAATCAGTTTGTGGACTGTTTTCCAGCCGTGATGCATATTTATTAGGTTGTAATTCTGAAAAGTAAATTCAAGGAGAACAATAAATTTTCCTCTCTAAATTCTTCATGGTATAAAAGCAGGTTCTGTGCTAAAATGACTATTTTCTTCTTTCTGCCTTGATCCATCTCTTTATGTCTAAATATGAAGAACAAGGAGATAACTTCCACCAAGACTG
>NW_019279626.1:0-604 GCF_002738345.1 Cucurbita maxima | reverse complement strand
CACAGTCGACGTTTTTCGAACATTTTGGGAGGAATGATTAGGCTTGATGATTTAGAATAGAATTTCAAGAAACAGAATGCATAAAACAGTAAACGAGTTCTTCAAATAGAACCTTACTTCGTAAACCAAAATCTGGGACGTTTGAAGAACGTGCTAAAAAAACCGAGTCACAATCGACGTTTTTCGAACGTTTTGTGAGGAATGATTAGGCTTGATGATTTAGAATAGAATTTCGAAGAAACAGAGTGCATAAAACAGCAAACGAGTTCTTCAAATCGAACCCTACTTCGTAAATCCAAATCTGCGACGTTTGAAGAACGTGCTAAAAAAACCGAGTCACAGTCGACGTTTTTCGAACATTTTGGGAGGAATGATTAGGCTTGATGATTTAGAATAGAATTTCAAGAAACAGAATGCATAAAACAGTAAACGAGTTCTTCAAATAGAACCTTACTTCGTAAACCCAAATCTGGGACATTTGAAGAACGTGCTAAAAAAACCGAGTCACAATCGACGTTTTTCGAACGTTTTGTGAGGAATGATTAGGCTTGATGATTTAGAATAAAATTTCGAAGAAACAGAGTGCATAAAACAGTAAACGAGT
>NW_019279625.1:0-605 GCF_002738345.1 Cucurbita maxima | reverse complement strand
TCGGGCGTGCGGCATGAACCTCGTTGAGTGTGGGACGTCGTTGTGGCATGCCTCCCTTCCTCGGGCCAGCCCTGTGTTCGGAAGGCTGCGTGGTGGCAGAACATGCTTGGTGGGGCAGAGTCAAACGTCCGTGGGCGTGCGACATGAGACTAGTTGGACATGGAATGTCGCCTTCTAACTTGTGCTGCCTTCGGGATGGTGGATGGTCGGAACGACGACAAAGCGTGCAAGGTGGGGTGGAGTTGGGTGCCTTCGGGCGTCCAACATGAGCCTCGTCGAGCGTGCGGCGTTGTGGTGACGCAGTCGGGCCATCCTTGGGGCAGCCCTATGTTTTGAAGGCGTGTGGTGCCAGAACATGTTCGGCTGGTTGGAATCGGGTGCCTTTGGGCGTGCGACATGAGACTAGTTGAGCATGGAATGTGGCCTTCTAACTTGTGCTGCCTTCGGGATGGTGGATGGTCGGAACGACGACAAAGCATGCAAGGTGGGGTGGAGTTGGGTGCCTTCGGGCGTCAAACATGAGCCTCGTCGAGCGTGCGGCGTTGTGGTGACGCCGTCGGGCCATCCTTGGGGCAGCCCTATGTTTTGAAGGTCGCGTGTGGTGC
>NW_019279624.1:0-605 GCF_002738345.1 Cucurbita maxima | reverse complement strand
CGAGACTTTATCCAAAGTACATGTGTAAGCTTGTGAGTGCAACAGCCCACCACTACTCGAATGGTAGTGTGTCCTTTTGTTATCTTATGTAAACCTAGAAAGAATTCAATGACATAATCTCTAAGTTTTTGAACCTTTGAGTACCCATTAGATTCACTAACCAACGGTTTGGCCATATCCTCTAACAACTATCTATGTGACCTACCACGTTGAAGAACTTAACCAACTTGGGATTCACTCACTATGTATCAGTAATTTAGTGTGGTATTCACATTAAGGACGAGGCGAATAATCTCATGTTCGTTTGGTAAATATGAAGTAGGATACTTACTTTTTGAGTTGTCTTAATACTCTAACTAGTCATCTCTTCATAACATCATTAAATCTTACTTACCTTCATATATCATCTAGTACATCCTTATACTATAACTAAGGCCAGCAAATTCCTTAACTTTTTAAATCTCTTCTCACAAACTCAGCGAGTTGTGATCGCATAGATTTAATGAGTTAAACTCAAAACTTTTGAGCAAACCTTCTACCTTGTCAAAGCTAGGAAACTTACAATTTTATATCTCTAAATAAGTCTAGACAAACTACCATTTGTT
>NW_019279623.1:0-605 GCF_002738345.1 Cucurbita maxima | reverse complement strand
CATCCCCATTCCCCTAACGTAGTACTCCAGTGTGATGCGACCCACCTTGCGACTGTAGTAAGGCGACCCAAAACCCATGGGTTGACCCATTACTCGTGTACTGACTCAAGAGTTTGATTGTCCCTCCTGCCACGTGAAATGTGTGTGACGAGCCATCTCTGGTACTTGGCTCATTATGACTCAACAACAAATGATCAACTCCGTCCAACTCGTGCCTTGGCTCAATCTCTATGCTTGACTTATGGTCGACTTGGCATCTCTAACGGCTCCAAGCAATCATCTTTGTGAATGAATCTTATGCTATGTATTTAAGATTTAATAGAAATTGTATGGGCATAATTTAAAGACTCACTATGTTATAGATAAATGGAGGTTTGATTTGCATCATAAATTTATGCCATGATTTTAAGCCATTGGGACCTCATACATGTTTGTAAGCCATATGCATCACGATACTTTCCTGTTATGATTATTACAAATGTGTACCTTACGACTTACAACATTTATGCTCTCCATGATGCTATGCGAGCCCGTGCTCTCCGTTGTTTCTAGCAACCCATTAACGAGTGCTAGCCTGACAAGCCTAGCCTAGGGGTATGCAAGTC
>NW_019279622.1:0-606 GCF_002738345.1 Cucurbita maxima | reverse complement strand
GAATATTATTTCGAAGAAACGGAGTGTATAATACAGTAAAAAAGTGCTTAAAGTCGAACACTAATTCGGAAACACCAAAATCGGGACGTTTGAAGCACGTGCTAAAAAACCAAGTAACTGTCCATTTATTAAGAAACTTTTTGGGGGAATGATTAGGCATGATGATTTAGAATAGTATTTCAAAGAAACGGAGTGTATAATACAGTAAAAAAGTGCGTAAAGTCGAACCCTAATTCGGAAACACCAAAACCGGGACGTTTGAAGCACGTGCTAAAAAACCGAGTAACTGTCCATTTTTTATGAAACTTTTTGGGGGAATGATTTGGCATGATGATTTAGAATATTATTTCGAAGAAACGGAGTGTATAATACAGTAAAAAAGTGCTTAAAGTCGAACCCTAATTCGGAAACACCAAAACCGGGACGTTTGAAGCACGTGCTAAAAAAACCGAGTAACTGTCCATTTTTTAAGAAACTTTTCTGGGGAATGATTAGGCATGATGATTTAGAATATTATTTCAAAGAAACGGAGGGTATAATACAGTAAAAAAGTGCTTAAAGTCGAACCCTAATTCGGAAACACCAAAACCGGGACGTTTGAAGCAC
>NW_019279621.1:0-605 GCF_002738345.1 Cucurbita maxima | reverse complement strand
ATTTTTTAAGAAACTTTTTTTGGGAATGATTAGGCATGATGATTTAGAATAGTATTTCGAAGAAACGGAGTGTATATTACAGTAAAAAAGTGCTTAAGGTCGAACCCTGATTCGTAAACACCAAAACAGGGACGTTTCAAGAACGTGCTAAAAAAACCGAGTTACTGTCGATTTTTGAAGAAAATTTTTTTTGGAAGGATTAGGCATGACGATTTAGAATAGTATTTCGAAGAAACGGAGTGTATATTAAAGTAAAAAAGTGCTTAAAGTCGAACCCTGATTCGTAAACACCAAAACCGGGACGTTTGAAGAACGTGCTAAAAAAACCGAGTTACTGTCGATTTTTTAAGAAACTTTTTTTGGGAATGATTAGGCATGATGATTTAGAATAGTATTTCGAAGAAACGGAGTGTATATTACAGTAAAAAAGTGCTTAAAGTCGAACCCTGATTCGTAAACACCAAAACCGGGACGTTTAAAGAACGTGCTAAAAAAACCGAGTTACTGTCGATTTTTGAAGAAAATTTTTTGGGGAAGGATTAGGCATGACGATTTAGAATAGTATTTCGAAGAAACGGAGTGTATATTACAGTAAAAAAGTGCTT
>NW_019279620.1:0-606 GCF_002738345.1 Cucurbita maxima | reverse complement strand
TCGTGCGCTTAAATGGAGCTTGTGCAAGGTATGTTAGTGACCGACTACAAGCTCATTTACTATAAGGTCTTTCACTGATATACCTTATTAATAAAACAAAAGGTACATCAGAGATTGATTAAAAGCTTGTTTACTACAAGGTCTATCACCGATATAATGTATCAATAATTAAAAAAATATATATCATAAATGAAGGCATATTTATTTACTATAAGGTTTACTATTATATACCGTGACAATACAAAAATCGGGTTAAAATGAGGGCAAAATAGGAATAATCAAAATATTAAATTGCAATGGTTTTTTTAAATTTAATATATAAATATATTTTTATTATTTATAATTTGAAAATATAATGTACGGTCCAAAATTTTAAAAGAATAGGAAAAAAAAAAATGGAAATGCATAGCTGGATTAAATTTAAGAAAAAAATAATTTCTTAAATTTTAAATTCATGGGTATAAATATCTAATAAATTATAAATTTTTTAATTAAAAAATTAGGAAGTAAGTTTATTAAATTTAATATAAAAATTCATAAATTTTTAAGAGTAATGTAATTTTTATATTTGAAGACGTAAAATATGGAAAAGGGACAAACTATATA
>NW_019279619.1:0-606 GCF_002738345.1 Cucurbita maxima | reverse complement strand
TCAAGCCTTATCATTCCTCACAAAACTTTCGAAAAACGACGATCGTGACTCGGTTTTTTTTGCACCTACTTCAAACTTCCACGATTTGGGTTTCCGAAGTAGGGTTCGATTTGAAGAACTCTGTTGGTGGTTTTATGCACTCCGTTTCTTAGAAATAATATGTTAAATGATCAAGATTTGAAGAACTCTGTTGGTGGTTTTATGCACTCCGTTTCTTAGAAATAATATGTTAAATGATCAAGCCTTATCATTCCTCACAAAACTTTCGAAAAACGACGATCGTGACTCGGTTTTTTTAGCAACTACTTCAAACTTCCACGATTTGGGTTTCCGAAGTAGGGTTCGATTTGAAGAACACTGTTGACGGTTTTATGCACTCCGTTTCTTGGAAATAATATTTTAAATCATCAAGCCTTATCATTCCTCACAAAACTTTCGAAAAACGACGATCGTGACTCGGTTTTTTTTGCACGTACTTCAAACTTCCACGATTTGGGTTTCCGAAGTAGGGTTCGGTTTTAAGAACGCTGTTGACGGTTTTATGCACTCCGTTTCTTAGAAATAATATGATAAATCATCAAGCCTTATCATTCCTCACAAAACTTT
>NW_019279618.1:0-607 GCF_002738345.1 Cucurbita maxima | reverse complement strand
CCTAATCCAGGAAGTTTGAACCACGTGATAAAAAAACTGAGTAGCGGTCGGCGTTTTTCGAAATTCCTGCTCGGAGTGATCGGGAATAATGATTTAAAATAGAATTTTGAAGAAATGGAGTGCATAAGACAGTAAAAGAATGCTTTAAATCGATTCCCTAACCTGGTTAGTTAGAAGTACGTGCTAAAAAAACCGTGTCACGGTCGACGTTTCTCGAAACTTTTGTTGGGAATGTTTAGTTTAGTCTTGATGATTTAGAATAGAATGTCAAAGAAACGTAGTGTAGAAAAATAGTACTTAAAATCGAAACTCTAATTTCTGAACCCTAATCATGGAAGTTTGAGCCACGTGATAAAAAAACTGAGTAGCGGTCGGCGTTTTTCGAAATTCCTGCTCGGAGTGATCGGGAATAATGATTTAGAATAGAATTTTGAAGAAATGGAGTGCATAAAACAGTAAAAGAGTGCTTTAAATCGATTTCCTAACCTGGTTAGTTAGAAGTACGTGCTAAAAAAACTGTGTCACGGTCTTCGTTTCTCGAAACTTTTGTTGGGAATGTTTAGTTTAGTCTTGATGATTTAGAATAGAATGTCAAAGAAACGGAGTG
>NW_019279617.1:0-607 GCF_002738345.1 Cucurbita maxima | reverse complement strand
GCATGATGATTTAGAATATTATTTCGAAGAAACAGAGTGTATAATACAGTAAAAAAGTGCTTAAAGTCGAACCCTAATTCGGAAACACCAAAACCGGGACGTTTGAAGCACGTGCTAAAAAAACCGATTAACTGTCCATTTTTTATGAAACTTTTTGGATGAATGATTAGGCATGATGATTTAGAATAGTATTTCAAAGAAACGGAGTGTATAATACAGTAAAAAAGTGCTTAAAGTCGAACCCTAATTCGGAAACACCAAAACCGATATTGAAGCACGTGCTAAAAAACCGAGTAACTGTCCATTTTTTATGAAACTTTTTGGGGGAATGATTTAGCATGATGATTTAGAATATTATTTCGAAGAAACAGAGTGTATAATACAGTAAAAAAGTGCTTAAAGTCGAACCCTAATTCGGAAACACCAAAACCGGGACGTTTGAAGCACGTGCTAAAAAACTGAGTAACTGTCCATTTTTTCTGAAACGTTTTGGGGGAATGATTTGGCATGATGATTTAGATTATTATTTCGAAGAAACGGAGTGTATAATACATTAAAAAAGTGCTTAAAGTCGAACCCTAATTCGGAAACACCAAAACCGGGACGT
>NW_019279616.1:0-607 GCF_002738345.1 Cucurbita maxima | reverse complement strand
ATCATCAAGCCTTGTCATTCCTCACAAAACATTCGAAAAACGTCGATCGTGACTCGGTTTTTTTAGCACGTACTTCAAACTTCCCAGATTCGGGTTTCCGAAGAAGGGTTCGATTTGAAGAACTCTTGAACTCTTTTACTGTTGTATGCACTCCGTTTCTTAGAAATAATATTCTAAATCATCAAGCCTTGTCATTCCTCACAAAACATTCGAAAANTTTTATGCACTCCGTTTCTTAGAAATAATATTCTAAATCATCAAGCCTTGTCATTCCTCACAAAACATTCGAAAAACGTCGATCGTGACTCGGTTTTTTAGCACGTACTTCAACTTCCCAGATTCGGGTTTCCGAAGACGGGTTCGATTTGAAGAAACTTTTACTATTTTATGCACTCCGTTTCTTATAAATAATATTCTAAATCATCAAGCCTTGTCATTCCTCACAAAACATTCGAAAAACGTCGATCGTGACTCGGTTTTTTTAGCACGTACTTCAAACTTCCCAGATTTGGGTTTCCGAAATAGGGTTCGATTTGACGAACTCTTTTACTGTTTTATGCACTCCGTTTCTTCGAAACTATATTCTAAATCATCAAGCCTAATCATT
>NW_019279615.1:0-607 GCF_002738345.1 Cucurbita maxima | reverse complement strand
ATATTATTCTAAATCATCAAGCCTTATGATTCCTCACAAAACTTTCAAAAAACGTCGACCGTGACTCGGTTTTTTTAGCATGTACTAAAGATTTCCAAGTTTGGGTTTCCGAAGAAGGGTTCGATTTTAAGAACTCTTTTACTTTTTTATGCACCCCGTTTCCAAGTAATAATATTCTAAATCATCAAGCCTTATCATTCCTCACAAAAATTTCGAAAAACGTCGACCGTGACTCGGTTTTTTTAGCATGTACTAAAGATTTCCCTGTTTGGGTTTCCGAAGAAGGGTTCAATTTGAAGAACTCTTTTACTATTTTATGCACTCCGTTTCCTACAAATAATATTCTAAATCATCAAGCCTTATCATTCCTCACAAAACTTTCGAAAAACGTCGACCGTGACTCGGTTTTTTTAGCACGTACTTCAAACTTTCGAGATTTGGGTTTCCGAAGAAGGGTTCGATTTGAAAAACATTTTTACGGTTTTATGCACTCCGTTTCCTAGAAATAATATTCTAAATCATCAAGCCTTATCATTTCTCACAAAACTTTCGAAAAACGTTGATCGTGACTCGGTTTTTTTAGAACGTACTTCAAACTTTCGAGATT
>NW_019279614.1:0-607 GCF_002738345.1 Cucurbita maxima | reverse complement strand
TTGTCGAAAGTTTTGTGAGGAATGATAAGGCTAGATGATTTAGAATATTATTTCTAAGAAACGGAGTGCGTAAAACTGTAAAAGAGTTCTTCAAATGGAACCCTTCTTCCGAAACCCTAACAGGGAAATTTGTAGTACGTGCTAAAAAACCGGGTCACGGTCGACGTTTGTCGAAAGTTTTGTGAGGAATGATAAGGCTAGATGATTACGAATATTATTTCTAAGAAACGAAGTGCGTAAAGCAGTAAAAGAGTTCTTTAAATGGAACCCTTCTAACGAAACCCAAACAGGGAAGTATCTAGTACGTGCTAAAAAAACCGAGTCACGGTCGACGTTTGTCAAAAGTTTTGTGAGGAATGATAACGCTTGATGATTTAGAATATTATTTCTAAGAAACGGAGTGCGTAAAACAGTAAAAGAGTTCTTCAAATGGAACCCTTCTTCCGAAACCCTAACAGGGAAGTTTGTAGTACGTGCTAAAAAAACCTAGTCACGGTCGACGTTTGTCGAAAGTTTTGTGAGGAATGATAAGGCTAGATGATTTAGAATATTATTTCTAAGAAACGGAGTGCGTAAAACAGTAAAAGAGTTCTTCAAATGGAACTCT
>NW_019279613.1:0-607 GCF_002738345.1 Cucurbita maxima | reverse complement strand
ACTCCGCAGTTAAGCGTGCTTGGGCGAGAGTAGTACTAAGTTGGGTGACCACTTGGGAAGTCCTTGTGTTGCACCCCTTTTTTTCTTTCAATTTCTCCCAGTTCTTTTCTTCCTTTCTCTACAAATGGAACCTCCCCCGCTCACGCCCATCGCGTTTCGATCATGCCGCCCCGCATGCGTTAAATCCGATTTTGTGCGCATGGCATGTCGGGTGCGATCATACCAGCACTAATGCACCGGATCCCATCAGAACTCCGCAGTTAAGCGTGCTTGGGCGAGAGTAGTACTAAGTTGGGTGACCACTTGGGAAGTCCTCGTGTTGCACCCCTTTTTTTCTTTCAATTTCTCCCAGTTCTTTTCTTCCTTTCTCTACAAATGAGAACCTCCCCCGCTCACGCCCATCGCGTTTCGATCATGCCGCCCCGCATGCGTTAAATCCGATTTTGTGCGCATGGCATGTCGGGTGCGATCATACCTGTTCTAATGTACCGGATCCCATCAAAACTCCGCAGTTAAGCGTGCTTGGGCGAGAGTAGTACTAAGTTGGGTGACCACTTGGGAAGTCCTCGTGTTGCACCCCTTTTTTTCTTTCAATTTCTCCCAGTTC
>NW_019279612.1:0-607 GCF_002738345.1 Cucurbita maxima | reverse complement strand
TAAGGCTTGATGATTTAGAATATTATTTCTAAGAAACGGAGTGCATAAAACAGTAAAAGAGTTCGTCAAATCGAACCCTTCTTCGGAAACCCGAACAGGGACGTTTTTAGTACGTGCTAAAAAAACCAAGTCACGGTCCACATTTTTGAAAGTTTTGTTTGGAATGATAAGGCTTGATGATTTAGAATATTATTTCTAAGAAACAGAGTACATAAAACAGTCAAAGAGTACTTTAAATCGAACCCTTCTTCGGAAACCCAAATAGAAAAGTTTTTAGTACGTGCTAAAAAACCGAGTCTCGGTCGACATTTTTCGAAATTTTTGTGAGGAATGATAAGGCTTGATGATTTAGAATATTATTTCTAAGAAACGGAGTGCATAAAACAGTAAAAGAGTTTGTCAAATCGAACCCTTCTTCGGAAACCCGAACAGGGAAGTTTTTAGTACGTGCTAAAAAACCGAGTCTCGGTCGACATTTTTCGAAATTTTTGTGAGGAATGATAAGGCTTGATGATTTAGAATATTATTTCTAAGAAACGGAGTGCATAAAACAGTCAAAGAGTACTTAAAATCGAACCCTTCTTCGGAATCCCAAACATGGATGTTT
>NW_019279611.1:0-607 GCF_002738345.1 Cucurbita maxima | reverse complement strand
TTTACTGTTTTATGCACACCGTTTCTTCGAAATCCTATTCTAAATCATCAAGCCTAATCATTCCTCTCAAATCTTTCGAAAAATGTTGACCGTGACTCGGTTTTTTTAGCACGTACTTCAAACGTCCATGATTTGGGTTTCCGAAGTAGGGTTCGATTTGAAGAACTCTTTTACTGTTTATGCACACCGTTTCTTCGAAGTTCTATTCTAAATCATCAAGCCTAATGATTCCACACAAAACTTTTGAAAAACTTCGACCGTGACTCGGTTTTTTTAGCACGTACTTCAAACGTCGTAGATTTAAGTTTCCGAAGTAGGGTTCGATTTGAAGAACTCTTTTACTGTTTTATGCACACCGTTTCTTCGAAATCCTATTCTAAATCATCAAGCCTAATCATTCCTCACAAAACCGAGGAAAAACTTCGACCGTGACTCGGTTTTTTTAGCACGTACTTCAAACGTCCCAGATTTGGGTTTCCAAAGTACGGTTCGATTTGAAGAACTCTTTTACTGTTTCTGCACACCGTTTCTTCGAAGTTCTATTCTAAATCATCAAGCCTAATGATTCCACACAAAACTTTTGAAAAACTTCGACCGTGACTCGGTT
>NW_019279610.1:0-607 GCF_002738345.1 Cucurbita maxima | reverse complement strand
CGACAGTAACTCGGTTTTTTTAGCACGTTCTTCAAACGTCCCGGTTTTGGTGTTTACGAATCAGGGTTCGACTTTAAGCACTTTTTTACTGTAATATACACTCCGTTTCTTCGAAATACTATTCTAATTATCATGCCTAATCATTCCCAAAAAAAGTTTCTTAAAAAATCGACAGTAACTCGGTTTTTTTAGCACGTTCTTCAAACGTCCCGGTTTTGGTGTTTACGAATCAGGGTTCGACCTTAAGCACTTTTTTACTGTAATATACACTCCGTTTGTTCTAAATACTATTCTAAATCATCATGCCTAATCATTCCCCAAAAAAGTTTCTAAAAATATCGACAGTAACTCGGTTTTTTTAGCACGTTCTTCAAACGTCCCGGTTTTGGTGTGTACGAATAGGGTTCGACTTTAAGCACTTTTTTACTGTAATATACACTCCGTTTCTTCGAAATACTATTCTAAATCATCATGCCTAATCATTGTTGGCTTATTGGCCCTTGATCTCACATTAATTAATTTCAATGAATTAATTATTGATGTTTTGATGATAACAAACCTACTTTTAATTATTAACTATTTTCAGTTTTTTGAACTGTCCACAGTA
>NW_019279609.1:0-608 GCF_002738345.1 Cucurbita maxima | reverse complement strand
CCAGGTTAGGGAATCGATTTAAAGCACTCTTTTACTGTTTTATGCACTCCATTTCTTCAAAATTCTATTCTAAATCATTATTCCCGATCACTCCGAGCAGGAATTTTGAAAAACGCCGACCGCTACTAAGTTTTTTTATCACGTGGTTCAAACTTCCATGATTAGGGTTCACAAATTAGGGTTTCGATTTTAAGTACTATTTTTCTACACTACGTTTCTTTGACATTCTATTCTAAATCATCAAGACTAAACTAAACATTCCCAACAAAAGTTTCGAGAAACGTCGACCGTGACACGGTTTTTTTAGCACGTACTTCTAACTAACCAGGTTAGGGAATCGATTTAAAGCACTCTTTTACTGTTTTATGCACTCCATTTCTTCAAAATTCTATTCTAAATCATTATTCCCGATCACTCCGAGCAGGAATTTCGAAAAACGCCGACCGCTACTCAGTTTTTTTAACACGTGGTTCAAACTTCATGGATTAGGGTTCACAAATTAGGGTTTCGATTTTAAGTACTATTTTTCTACACTCCGTTTCTTTGACATTCTATTCTAAATCATCAAGACTAAACTAAACATTCCCAACAAAAGTTTCGAGAAACGT
>NW_019279608.1:0-599 GCF_002738345.1 Cucurbita maxima | reverse complement strand
GTGTTCGATCTCCATGTTAACCAAACCTATTTCGCATAACCTGACTATTCAATAGAAAATTAGTCATTATTTCTTTTTAAAATCTCAATGAATCAGCTAAAATACCTATACTGATGAATTTTTATTTTTAATGATTGCGGGGATAGCTCAGTTGGGAGAGCGTCAGACTGAAGATCTGAAGGTCACGTGTTTGATCCTCGTTCATTGCATTAGCGATTATTTCTTTTTAAAATCTCAATCTCAATCTCAATGAATTAGAGGAAGATCTGTCACGTTTTTTACATAAGTTTACCTTTACTTTTTGAATTTTCAATTTTAATATTAGTGAGGAGAGCGTCATATTGAAGATTTAAAGGTATCTCAATCTAAATGAATTAGAGGAAGATCTGTCACGTTTTTTATCCAACTGACATAAGTTTACCTTTACTTTTTGAATTTTCAATTTTAATATTAGTGAGGAGAGCGTCATATCGAAGATTTAAAGGTATCTCAATCTAAATGAATTAGAGGAAGATCTGTCACATTTTTTATCCAACTGACATAAGTTTACCTTTACTTTTTGAATTTTCAATTTTAATATTAGTGAGGAGAGCGTCATA
>NW_019279607.1:0-608 GCF_002738345.1 Cucurbita maxima | reverse complement strand
TCGAGTCACGATCGTCGTTTTTTGAAAGTTTTGTGAGGAATGATCAGGCTTGATGATTTAGAATATTATTTCTAAGATACGGCGTGCATAAAATCGTCAATAGTGTTCTTCAAATCGAACCCTACTTTGGAAACCCAAATCGTGGAAGTTTGAAGTACGTGCTGAAATAATCGAGACACGATCGTCGTTTTTCGAAAGTTTTGTGAGGAATGATAAGGCTTGATGATTTAGAATATTATTTCTATGAAACGGAGTGCATAAAACCGTCAACAGAGTTCTTCAAATCGAACCCTACTTCGCAAACCCAAATCGTGGAAGTTTGAAGTACGTGCTAAAAAAATCGAGTCAAAATCGTCGTTTTTTGAAAGTTTTGTGAGGAATGATCAGGCTTGATGATTTAGAATATTATTTCTAAGATACGGCGTGCATAAAACCGTCAATAGTGTTCTTCAAATCGAACCCTACTTCGGAAACCCAAATTGTGGAAGTTTGAAGTACGTGCTAAAAAAACTGAGTCACGATCGTCGTTTTTCGAAGGTTTTGTGAGGAATGATAAGGCTTGATGATTTATCATATTATTTCTAAGAAATGGAGTGCATAAAAACGTC
>NW_019279606.1:0-608 GCF_002738345.1 Cucurbita maxima | reverse complement strand
TTTATTGTTTTATGCATACCGTTTCTTCGAAATCCTATTCTAAATCATCAAGCCTAATCATTCCAGACAAATCTTTCGAAAAACGTCGACCGTGACTCGATTTTTTTAGCACGTACTTCAAACGTCCTAGATTTGGGTTTCCGATGTAGGGTTCGATTTGAAGAACACTTTTACTGTTTTATGCACACCGTTTCTTCGAAATTCAATTCTGAATCATCAAGCCTCATTTAGCACGTACTTCAAACGTCCCAGATTTGGGTTTCCGAAGTAGGGTTCGATTTGAAGAACTCTTTTATTGTTTTACGCACACCGTTTCTTCGAAATCCTATTCTAAATCATCAAGCCTAATCATTCCAAACAAAACTTTTTAAAAACATCGACCGTGACTCGGTTTTTTTAGCACGTACTTCAAACGTCCCAGATTTGGGTTTCCGCAGTAGGGTTCGATTTGAAGAACTCTTTTACTGTTTTATTCACACCTTTTCTTCGAAATCCTATTCTAAATCATCAAGCCTAATCATTCCAGACAAATCTTTCGAAAAACATCGACCGTGACTCGATTTTTTTAGCACGTACTTCAAACGTCCCAGATTTGGGTTTCCGATGTA
>NW_019279605.1:0-608 GCF_002738345.1 Cucurbita maxima | reverse complement strand
ATGGGGTCCAACGATTCGAGATTAACCGTCTAAACTCATTAACCTTGTTAACCAACATTCGTTAACTACTAGGACACTCCACTATAGCCTAGTAGTTGCACTCTCCTAACTATAGATATATTTTTGTCCATTTGATATAACCATGATTAGTAAGTCGATCCTTCACAAGTTGTTCGTAACTAGAGCTGGGTTAATTTACCATTTTACCCCTAAAGTTATTTCTTGTTCCTTAAGTCTCACTGATCCTCTAATGAACAATTGGTTTGTCGTCCAACCACCAAACCGAATCCCTGTCGGGCTAATGAGAGGGTGGGGCGCTTGTTCAAGACTTGAAGTCAGTACTTGAGGGAACAACCTCTCTACTATCCCTAAAATGAATAGGAGTGAATTCCATCTTACACCCTATGTTCTCAACTATTCACCCAGTCTTACTCTTGAAATGGGAGGCTTATTGAATCGGCAAACTCGGGCCACTCTCACCCATGCAAATCTAAGGACAATTTCAAATAAATAGGAGTTCACAGTTAGCTCATCTTGAAATGACCTTTTTGCTCTTTTCATTTACTTTTTCCTTTTTGATCTTTTTCAAAATGCCTTAATTACCTGTT
>NW_019279604.1:0-608 GCF_002738345.1 Cucurbita maxima | reverse complement strand
AGCACGTACTTCAAACGTCCCAGATTTGGGTTTTCGAAGTAGGG
This sequence comes from Cucurbita maxima, assembly GCF_002738345.1. Classification (NCBI taxonomy): domain Eukaryota; kingdom Viridiplantae; phylum Streptophyta; class Magnoliopsida; order Cucurbitales; family Cucurbitaceae; genus Cucurbita; species Cucurbita maxima. Next base: position 564 of record NW_019279604.1, on the reverse strand, counting down.
TTCGATTTGAAGAACTCCTTTACTGTTTTGATGCACTCCGTTTCTTCGAAAATCTATTCTAAATCACAAAGCCTAAACATTCCCCACAAAACTTTTTAAAAATGTCGATCGTGACTCGATTTTTTTAGCACGTTCTTCAAACGTCCCAGATTTGGGTTTCCGAAGTAGGGTTCGATTTGAAGGGCTCTTTTACTATTTTGATGCACTCCGTTTGTTCGAAATTCTGCTCTACATCATCAACCGTAAACATTTCTCAAAAAACTTTAGAAAAACGTCGACCGTGACTCGGTTTTTTTAGCACGTACTTCAAACGTCCCAGATTTGAGTTTCGGAAATAGGGTTCGATTTGAAGCACTCTTTTACTGTTTTGATGCACTCCGTTTGTTCGAAATTGTATTCTACATCATCAAGCCTAATCATTCCCCACAAAAGTTTTAAAAAACGTCGACCGTGACTCGGTTTTTTTAAAACGTACTTCAAACGTCCTAGATTTGGGTTTTCGAAGTAGGGTTCGATTTGAAGAACTCCTTTACTGTTTTGATGCAGTCTGTTTCTTCGAAAATC
>NW_019279603.1:0-608 GCF_002738345.1 Cucurbita maxima | reverse complement strand
GTTTGTTTGAAAAAACACATCGATCAATTCCGATTCTCTCTTTTTCTATTTATTGTTTTTCGATTGAGATGTATGGATCCATGGGCCTATGTGTCTGCATAGAACTTGAACATGGATTAATGAAAATATGCAAAAGCTAATTTAGTTCGTTGACTCAGGTTCAGTTTCAAGACATACATCAAGCAAGAACCAATAATTTTATCTCTATTAAACATACATTTCAAGTCAATTGAACCTGATTACATATTACAACTTAAATAAACTTAACATGATATGATATGAACTTTATTTATGTCAACATTTCTTAACAATATTAATTGTAATACATCCAAATGATTTGAGAACAAATTCTAAAAACACAATGATAAATTTCAAACCTTAACGTGCATAAAGCACATGGACTAGCAACGAAAAACGATAGATTAGTAAGAAAGACATTTGGTCAAATAGTATGATTCTAAATTCCTGTGTAAGAGGTCATGAATTCCATAATCAGAATGCCCCACAAGCTCTATCAAATGGTTTTCTGTGTTGTAAAAACAATAGTAAAAAAACTTAACATGATAACTGCAAATAAATGATCTCCAAAGAAAACAAAAGTATTTTTA
>NW_019279602.1:0-608 GCF_002738345.1 Cucurbita maxima | reverse complement strand
CATAACATATACCATCATAATATATCATATCATAAACATGTCTTATCACTTGTCTCGTACCATAACAAATTTCATATCATTTTCATATCATATCACAATGTGTGTGTGTGTATATATATATATATATCTGTCATTCAGGTGTCGTATCATAATCATATCATATCGTAAACACTTCATGGTCATATCTTAACCTAATTTATTACAGTCTTCACGTTCTTATACCAATCACAGTGATATCGTTTCATGAACGTACATTAGTCATATCGTTACAGGAATGTATCTTAACGCTATCATTCTATCAATCTATCATAATCCTATCCCTTTCTACCCATAACCTAACCATATACTTTTATCAATTGATTGTGACCATATCGTTTTTATCAATCTCTCATATCCATAGCACTCTATACGTAACCTAACCTTAACGTTTCATCAACATATCTTACTCCTATCATTACATTACGTTCAATGCATCCTTTTTGCATCCTATCTCAAACATATCATTGAACACATCGTACCATAAGTATTAATATACAATTAACATATTATGACATATAAATACCATATCATAAACATATCGATTAATAAACAATTCACGCATATCAATA
>NW_019279601.1:0-608 GCF_002738345.1 Cucurbita maxima | reverse complement strand
GTATTCGCCGGCCGACAAAACATTTCCAAAAACCTATGAATTTTAGGATTCAATCTATTTTCTTCCCCTTTTTATATTTTTTCATAGAAAACTCAAACTAACTTATTTCCTTCATCAAAGTCATAGACATGTGATCCTACTTTCTAAATATATTTTTCTTTTAATTTTTAATCAACTACATTTTTAATCACCCTTTAATCAAAATAAATATATGTTTAATCAACTACATGATAAACCATTTTTAATCACCGTTCAAAATTTATAAAATTTATAGTTTCCATTTTCAATCAACTCAGCTTCCTTCACGACACGACACGAGACTGGTATAAAATTTCTCCAATATCAACTTATTAAAAATTAAAAACTTAATTTCAAAAAAATCTCTCTAAATCTAAAGAAAAAAAAAATCTAAGTACCCAAAAGTGGCTTTAGTTCTTCTATTGATTCTCTCCCAAAGTTGCTTAAAATTCTTGAGAGAAACTCTATTAAAATTCCATCATCAAACAACATGTTGGAGGGAATTTTATTTTCTCTCTAGTTCTTAAACCCAAATTTTATTTTCTCTTTTTCCTTCTTTTCTTCGTTTTTTCTTTCTTCCTCCTTAATGA
>NW_019279600.1:0-608 GCF_002738345.1 Cucurbita maxima | reverse complement strand
GTTTTTTAGCACGTTCTTCAACTTCCCAGATTCGGGTTTCCGAAGAAGGGTTCGATTTGAAGAACACTTTTACTATTTTATGCACTCCGTTTCTTAGAAATAATATTCTAAATCATCAAGCCTTGTCTTTCCTCACAAAACATTCGAAAAAGGTCGATCGTGACTCGGTTTTTTAGCACGTACTTCAAACTTCCCAGATTCTGGTTTCCGAAGAAGGGTTCGATTTGAAGAACACTTTTACTATTTTATGCACTCCGTTTCTTTGAAATAATATTCTAAACCATCAAGCCTTGTCATTCCTCACAAAACATTCGAAAAACGTCGATCGTGACTCGGTTTTTTAGCACGTACTTCAACTTCCCAGATTCGGGTTTCCGAAGAAGGATTCGATTTGAAGAACACTTTTACTATTTTATGCACTCCGTTTCTTAGAAATAATATTCTAAATCATCAAGCCTTGTCATTCCTCACAAAACATTCAAAAAACGTCGATCGTGACTCGGTTTTTTAGCACGTACTTCAAACTTCCGAGATTCGGGTTTCCGTAGAAGGGTTCGATTTGAAGAACACTTTTACTATTTTATGCACTCCGTTTCTTATAAATAATA
>NW_019279599.1:0-609 GCF_002738345.1 Cucurbita maxima | reverse complement strand
ACCGAGTCACGGTCGACGTTTGTCGAAAGTTTTGTGAGAAATGATAAGGCTAGATGATTTAGAATATTATTTCTAAGAAACGGAGTGCGTAAAACAGTAAAAGAGTTCTTCAAATGGAACCGTTCTTCCGAAACCCTAACAGGGAAGTATGTAGTACGTGCTAAAAAAACCGAGTCACGGTCGACGTTTGTCGAAAGTTTTGTGAGGAATGATAAGGCTTGATGATTTAGAATATTATTTCTAAGAAACGGAGTGCGTAAAACAGTAAAAGAGTTCTTCAAATGGAACCCTTCTTCCGAAACCCTAACAGGGAAGTATGTAGTACGTGCTAAAAAAACCGAGTCACGGTCTTCGTTTGTCGAAAGTTTTGTGAGGAATGATAAGACTTGATGATTTAGAATATTATTTCTAAGAAACGGAGTGCGTAAAACAGTAAAAGAGTTCTTCAAATGGAACCCTTCTTCCGAAACCATAACAGGGATGTTTGTAGTACGTGCTAAAAAAACCGAGTCACGGTCTTCGTTTGTCGAAAGTTTTGTGAGGAATGATAAGGCTAGATGATTTAGAATATTATTTCTAAGAAACGGAGTGCGTAAAACAGTAAAAGAG
>NW_019279598.1:0-609 GCF_002738345.1 Cucurbita maxima | reverse complement strand
TAACTGCTTTATACACTCTATTATTTCGACATTCTGTTGTAAATCATCATGCTTAATCATTCCCCAGAAAAGTTTCTTAAAATATGGACATTTACTCGGTTTTCGTAGCACGTGTTTCATACGTCTCGGTTCTATATTTTTTGAATTAGACTTTCGATTTTAAGAAATTTATTGCTGCTTTATACACTCCGTTTCTTCGACATTCAATTCAAAATCATCGTGCCTAATCATTCCCCACAAAAGTTTTCAAAAACATTCGCAGTTTCTAGTTTTTTGTAGCACATGTTTCAAAAGTTCCTGTTTGGGGTTTATGAAATAGCGTTTCAATTTTAAGCACTTTTTTACTGCTTCATACACTCCGTTTCTTCGACCCTCTGTATTCAATCATCATGCCTAATCATTCCCCATGAAAGTTTTGAAAAACATGGACAGCTACTCGGTTTTTTTAGCACATTTTTCAAACGTCCCGGTTTGGGGTTTTTGAATTTGGGTTACGATTTTAAGCAATTTTTAACTGCTTTATACACTCGGTTATTTCGACATTCTGTTGTAAATCATCATGCTTAATCATTCCCCAGAAAAGTTTCTTAAAATATGGACATTTACTCG
>NW_019279597.1:0-609 GCF_002738345.1 Cucurbita maxima | reverse complement strand
CGTCAACAGAGTTCTTCAAATCGAACCCTACTTCGGAAACCCAAATCGTGTAAGTTTGAAGTACGTGCTAAAAAAATCGAGTCACGATCGTCGTTTTTTCAAAGTTTTGTGAGGAATGATAAGACTTGATGATTTAGAATATTATTTCTAAGAAACATAGTGCATAAAACCGTAAACAGAGTTCTTCAAATCGAACCCTACTTCGGAAACCCAAATCGTGGAAGTTTGAAGTACGTGCTAAAAAAACCGAGTCACGATCGTCGTTTTTTGAAAGTTTTGTGAGGAATGATCAGGCTTGATGATTTAGAATATTATTTCTAAGAAACGGAGTGCATAAAACCGTCAACAGATTTTTTCAAATCGAACCCTACTTCGGAAACCCAAATCGTGGAAGTTTGAAGTACGTGCAAAAAAAACCGAATCACGATCGTCGTTTTTCGAAAGTTTTGTGAGGAATGATAAGACTTGATGATTTAGAATATTATTTCTATGAAACAGAGTGCATAAAACCGTCAACAGAGTTCTTCAAATCGAACCCTACTTCGGAAACCCAAATCGTGGAAGTTTGAAGTACGTGCTAAAAAAATCGAGTCACGATCGTCGTTTTTT
>NW_019279596.1:0-609 GCF_002738345.1 Cucurbita maxima | reverse complement strand
AAGACCGTGACTCGGTTTTTTTAACACGTACTTCAAACGTCCCAGACTTGGGTTTCCGAAGTAGGGTTCGATTTTAAGAACTCTTTTACTGTTTTATGCACACCGTTTCTTCGAAATCCTATTCTAATTCATCAAGCCTAACCATTCATTAAAAATCTTTCGAAAAACGTCGACCGTGACTCGGTTTTTTTAGCACGTACTTCAAACGTCTTAGATTTGGGTTTCCGAAGTAGCGTTGGATTTGAAGAACTATTTTACTGTTTTATGCACACCGTTTCATCGAAATCCTATTCTAAATCATCAAGCCTAATCATTCCTCACAAATCTTTCGAAAAACAAAGACCGTGACTCGGTTTTTTTAACACGTACTTCAAACGTCTCAGACTTGGGTTTCCGAAGTAGGGTTCGATTTGAAGAACTATTTTACTTTTTTATGCACACCGTTTCATCTAAATCCTATTCTAAATCATCAAGCCTAATCGTTCCTCACAAATCTTTCGAAAAATGTCGACCGTGACTCGATTTTTTAAGCACGTACTTCAAACGTCTCAGATTTGGGTTTCCGAAGTAGGGTTCGATTTGAAGAACTATTTTACTGCTTTATGCACA
>NW_019279595.1:0-610 GCF_002738345.1 Cucurbita maxima | reverse complement strand
AACGGAGTGCATAAAACCGTCAACAGAGTTCTTCAAATCGAACCCTACTTCGGAAACCCAAATCTGGGAAATTTGAATTACGTGCTAAAAAAACCGAGTCACGATCGTCGTTTTTCGATGGTTTTGTCAGAAATGATAAGGCTTGATGATTTATCATATTATTTCCAAGAAACAGAGTGCATAAAAACGTCAACAGAGTTCTTCAAATCGAACCCTACTTCGGAAACCCAAATAAGAAACAGAGTGCATAAAAACGTCAACAGAGTTCTTCAAATCGAACCCTACTTCGGAAACCCAAATCTGGGAAGTTTGAAGTACGTGCTAAAAAAACGAGTCACAATCGTCGTTTTTCGAATCTTTTGTGAGGAATGATAAGGCTTGATGATTTATCATATTATTTCTATGAAACGGAGTGCATAAAACCGTCAACAGAGTTCTTCAAATCGAACCCTACTTCGGAAACCCAAATCGTGGAAGTTTGACGTACGTGCTAAAAAAACCGAGTCACGATCGTCGTTTTTCGAATGTTTGGTGAGGAATGATAAGGCTTGATGATTTATCATATTATTTCTATGAAACGGAGTGCATAAAACCGTCAACAGAGTTCTTC
>NW_019279594.1:0-610 GCF_002738345.1 Cucurbita maxima | reverse complement strand
GTCATCTTTTCTAGACTCAGACCCGAATCATAAGAACTTGGTTAATTGGAACGTCGTTAAAAGACATTGTTTTCCTTAAACGAGCTAACGACATTTAGCAAACTGCCCTTGATATCTTTCTCGATGGCATCTTCTTCTGAGCACTACGTGGTGTGTGTGCGTGAGAGACACAGAGAGAGCAAGAGATCAATTAAAGGAGATATTCTTCAATGGTGCTCGAGCCATTCGGCCAGAGGAACCCACACCAATAGTCAGACAAATGACAATGAGGAAGCTGAGAAAGCATTACAAACCTGGGACTATTCCAACAGTGTAGGGAGATTCAGAAGGTGCAGAGACAGAGATGTTGAAAACATAGACATTACTGCACATGAAACATTTATGTTTCAATTTAGATTCGCTCACGATCAACAAATAAACATACGAATAAGGTGAACCGGACGAGCAAGTGCAGAAGAAACTGAATTCTAGTAGCTACGTTACGACATACCTGCAGTAAACTGGATGGATATTATAAGCAGGAGTATTCAAGAAACTGAGGTTCGAAACGACTACATATTCCGAATCCTCAAATTCCACGAGGTGAGGACGGCTATAGTTTAAGGAATGA
>NW_019279593.1:0-610 GCF_002738345.1 Cucurbita maxima | reverse complement strand
GATAAGGCTAGATGATTTAGAATATTATTTCTAAGAAACGGAGTGCGTAAAACAGTAAAAGAGTTCTTCAAATGGAACCCTCCTTCGGAAACCCAAACAGAGAAGTTTGTAGTACGTGCTAAAAAAAACGAGTCACGGTCGACGTTTGTCGAAAGTTTTGTGAGGAATGATAAGGCTTGATGATTTAGAATATTATTTCTAAGAAACGGAGTGCGTAAAACAGTAAAAGAGTTCTTCAAATGGAACCCTTCTTCCGAAACCCTAACAGGGAAGTTTGTAGTACGTGCTAAAAAAACCGAGTCACGGTCGACGTTTGTCAAAAGTTTTGTGAGAAATGATAAGGCTAGATGATTTAGAATATTATTTCTAAGAAACGGAGTGCGTAAAACAGTAAAAGAGTTCTTCAAATGGAACCCTTCTTCCGAAACCCTAACAGGGAAGTTTGTAGTACGTGCTAAAAAAACCGAGTCACGGTCGACGTTTGTCAAAAGTTTTATGAGAAATGATAGGGCTAGATGATTTAGAATATTATTTCTAAGAAACGGAGTGCGTAAAACAGTAAAAGAGTTCTTCAAATGGAACCCTTCTTCCGAAACCCTAACAGGGAAGT
>NW_019279592.1:0-610 GCF_002738345.1 Cucurbita maxima | reverse complement strand
TCCTCTTTGGGCTTTCCCTCAAGGTTTTTAAAATGCCTCTACTATGGAGAGGGTCTATCCTACTATGACCAGTGTCTCACACCGTTTGATGACTGCTCTGATACCATTTGTAATAGCCCAAGCCCACGCTAGCAAGTATTTAAAATGCATTTACTATGAAGAGGGTCTAGCCCTATTCCGACCAGTGCCGGACTCTGATACCATTTGTAACAGCTCAAGCCCACTGCTATCTGATATTGTCTTCTTTGGGCATTCCAGGGCTTTCTTTAAAGGTTTTAAAACGCGTTTGCTAGGGAGAGGTTTCCACACCTTTATAAAGAATTCTTCGTTCTCCTATCCAACCGATGTGAGATCTTACAGTACAAATTGGCACTAGGTTTGGGAATTGTACTTATTGGTTGCATCGTTCTCGTACCTTAAGTTTTTCTTTTATTTTCACTATTCTTAGTCTTTGGAAAATAACTTCCTCGACTTGTTGGTCTGAAAGGAGAACCAGTTCGATACATGTCAATTATGATGGCATTTAATGGGGGTGTACATTCTACTGTATTAATTTGAACTGTGCTGGAAAGCTGAAATACACAACATACTGAATACTTTTAGATAGATT
>NW_019279591.1:0-610 GCF_002738345.1 Cucurbita maxima | reverse complement strand
GTTTTTCGAAAGTTTTGTGAGGAATGATTAGGCTTGATGATTTAGAATATAATTTCGAAGAAACAGAGTGCATAAAATAGTATAAGAGTTCTTCGAAACGAACCCTACTTAAGAATCACAAATATTGGACGTTTGAAGTTTGTGCTAAAAAAACCGAGTCACGGTCGACGTTTTTCGAAAGTTTTGTGAGGAATGATTAGGCTTGATGATTTAGAATATAATTTCGAAGAAACAGAGTGCATAAAACAGTAAAAAAATGCTACAAATCGAACCCTAATTCGAAAACCCAAATCTGGGACGTTTGAAGTTTGTGCTAAAAAAACCGAACCACGGTCGACGTTTTTCGAAAGTTTTGTGAGGAATGATTAGGCTTGATGATTTAGAATATAATTTCGAAGAAACAGAGTGCATAAAATAGTATAAGAGTGCTTCGAAACGAACCCTACTTAAGAATCCCAAATATGGGACGTTTGAAGTTTGTGCTAAAAAAACCGAGTCACGGTCGACGTTTTTCGAAAGTTGTGTGAGGAATGATTAGGCTTGATGATTTAGAATATAATTTCGAAGAAACAGAGTGCATAAAACAGTAAAAAAATGCTTCAAATCGAAC
>NW_019279590.1:0-610 GCF_002738345.1 Cucurbita maxima | reverse complement strand
TTCAAACGCCCCATATTTGTGTTTTCGAAGTAGGGTTCGATTTGAAGAACTCTTTTACTGTTTTATGCACTCCGTTTCTTCGAAACTATATTCTAAATCATCAAGCCTGATCATTCCTCACAAAACTCTTTAAAATCGTCGAAAATGACTCGGTTTTTTTCGCACGTACTTCAAACGCCCCAGATTTGGGTTTTCGAAGTAGGGTTCGATTTGAAGAACTCTTTTACTATTTTATGCACTCCGTTTCTTCGAAACTATATTCTAAATCATCAAGCCTAATCATTCCTCACAAAACTTTCGAAAATCGTCGAAAGGGACTAGGTGTTTTTTGGCACGTACTTCAAACGTCCCCGATTTGTGTTTTCGAAGTAGGGTTCGATTTGACGAACTCTTTTACTGTTTTATGCACTCCGTTTCTTCGAAACAATATTCTAAATCATCAAGCCTAATCATTCCTCACAAAACTTTCGAAAATTGTCGAAAGGGACAAGGTGTTTTTTGGCACGTACTTCAAACGCCCCAGATTTGGGTTTCCGAAGTAGGGTTCGATTTGACGAACTCTTTTACTGTTTTATGCACTCCGTTTCTTCGAAACTATATTCTAAATCAT
>NW_019279589.1:0-611 GCF_002738345.1 Cucurbita maxima | reverse complement strand
AGTTTTTAGTACGTGATAAAAAAACCGAGTCACGGTCGACGTTTGTCAAAAGTATTTTGAGGAATGATATGGCTTGATGATGTAGAATATTATTTCTAACAAAGGGAGTGCATAAAACAGTAAAAGAATTCTTCAAATCGAACCCTTCTTCGGAAACCCAAACAGGGAAGTTTTTAGTACGTGATAAAAAAACCGAGTCACGGTCGACGTTTGTCAAAAGTTTGGTGAGGAATGGTATGGCTTGATGATGTAGAATATTATTTCTATGAAACGGAGTGCATAAAACAGTAAAAGAGTTCTTCAAATCGAATCCTTCTTCGGAAACCCAAACAGGGAAGTTTTTAGTACGTGATAAAAAAACCGAGTCACGATCTACTTTTTTCGAAAGTTTTGTGAGGAATGATATGGCTTGGTGATTTAGAATATTATTTCTAGCAAACGGAGTGCATAAAAGGGTAAAAGACTTCTTCAAATCGAACCCTTTTTCGGAAACCCAAACAGGGAAGTTTGTAGTACGTGCTAAAAAAACTGAGTCACGGTCGACGTTTGTCAAAAGTTTTGTGAGGAATGATATGGCTAGATGATGTAGAATATTATTTCTAAGAAACGGA
>NW_019279588.1:0-611 GCF_002738345.1 Cucurbita maxima | reverse complement strand
TAAGACTTGATGATTTAGAATATTATTTCTAAGAAACGGAGTGCATAAAACCGTCAACAGAGTTCTTCAAATCAAACCCTACTTCGGAAACCCAAATCTGGGATGTTTGAAGTATGTGCTAAAAAAATCGAGTCACGATCGTGGTTTTTCGAAAGTTTTGGGAGGAATGATAAGACTTGATGATTTAGAATATTATTTCTAAGAAACGGAGTGCATAAAACAGTCAACAGAGTTCTTCAAATCGAACCCTACTTCGGAAACCCAAATCTGGGATGTTTGAAGTACGTGCTAAAAAAATCGAGTCACGATCGTCGTTTTTCGAGAGTTTTGTGAGGAATGATAAGGCTTGATGATTTAGAATATTATTTCTAAGAAACGGAGTGCATAAAACCGTCAACAGAGTTCTTCAAATCGAACCCTACTTCGGAAACCCAAAACTGGGATGTTTGAAGTACGTGCTAAAAAAACCGAGTCACGATCGTGGTTTTTCGAAAGTTTTGTGGGGAATGATAAGACTTGATGATTTAGAATATTATTTCTAAGAAACGGAGTGCATAAAACCGTCAACAGAGTTCTTCAAATCGAACCCTACTTCGGAAACCCAAATCTGG
>NW_019279587.1:0-611 GCF_002738345.1 Cucurbita maxima | reverse complement strand
GAGCACGATCAATTTTAATAGTTAAAATAGGTCGATGTCTTACAAAATTGCGGTTACGAGAAAGCTCAAATGACACGATCTTGTCTAAGGCTGGAGGTACTTAAGTTGACGGTTTACAGAACACCTACTATCTTGAGATCGGACCAGTACTTAAGCTTAGTTAGCCCAGTTTTATGAGCATGCTTAAGTGATATAAGTTTTAGAAAAATCACCTAGACTTAAGTTATATTTAATTAGCCAGAATATACCTAAGTAATAAGTATACCCAACTGTCTAAAATACTTAGTTGGAGGAAAAAGATATATGAGATGCATCGTTTTCCTTTTATGCTTTCTGGAAAATTCACACCGTGAGATTCATGCTCAGTCTTGCGTCGCCCTGGGATCGTCCTCCATTTCGAAGGTATTTGTATGAGTCAATAACAAGGTGAATAGAGAAAATATTTTATAGTTAGTCCTCCATTTCGAAGGTATTTGTATGAGTCAATAACAAGGTGAATAGAGAAAATATTTTATAGTTAGTGGGAGAAGGAAGTATATCAACACCTCCTATGGTCTCCACCACTAGGTTGCACCGTGAGATTCCCATGTTCCACCTGCATGTTGCCCTAG
>NW_019279586.1:0-611 GCF_002738345.1 Cucurbita maxima | reverse complement strand
CTTCAAACGTCCCGGTTTTGGTGTTTACGAATCAGGGTTCGACTTTAAGCAATTTTTTACTGTAATATACACTCCGTTCCTTCGAAATACCATTCTAAATCATCATGCCTAATCATTCCCCAAAAAATTTTCTTAAAAAATCGATAGTAACTCGGTTTTTTTAGCACGTTCTTCAAACGTCCCGGTTTTGGTGTTTACGAATCAGGGTTCGACTTTAAGCACTTTTTTACTGTAATATACACTCCGTTCCTTCGAAATACCATTCTAAATCATCATGCCTAATCCTTCCCCAAAAAAGTTTCTTCAAAAATCGACAGTAACTCGGTTTTTTTAGCACGTTCTTCAAACGTCCCGGTTTTGGTGTTTACGAAACAGGGTTCGACTTTAAGCACTTTTTTACTGTAATATACACTCCGTTTCTTCGAAATACTATTCTAAATCATCATGCCTAATCCTTCCCCAAAAAGTTTCTTAAAAAATCGAAAGTAACTCGGTTTTTTTAGCACGTTCTTCAAACGTCCCGGTTTTGGTGTTTACGAATCAGGGTTCGACGTTAAGCACTTTTTTACTGTAATATACACTCCGTTTCTTCTAAATACTATTCTAAATCA
>NW_019279585.1:0-611 GCF_002738345.1 Cucurbita maxima | reverse complement strand
AGGGTTTGATTTGAAGAGGTTTGTTTAATTTTTTATGCACTCCGTTTCTTGGAAATTCCATTCTAAATCATCAAGGCTAATCATTTCTCGCAAAACTTTCGAAAAACGTTGAACGGGACTCGGTTTCCTTAGCACGTACTTCAGACGTCTATTATTTGGGTTTCCGAAGTAGGGTTTGATTTGAAGAACTTTTTTACTTTTTTATGCACTCCGTTTCTTCGAAATTCTTTTCTTAATCATCAAGCCTTATCATTCCTCACAAAACTTTCGAAAAACGTCGACCGTGACTCTGTTTTTTTAGCACTTACTTCACACGTCCATGATTTGGGTTTCCGAAGTAGGGTTTGATTTGAAGAATTTTGTTTAATATTATATGCACTCAATTTCTTCGAAATTCTATTCTAAATCATCAAGTCTAAACATTCCTCACAAAACTTTCGAAAAACGTCGACCATGACTCGGTTTTTTTAGCACGTACTTCAGACTGTTGACTCTGGCAAATCGGATGTCGACGAAAAAAAAAAAATTGGCCGAAGGTTTCTTCGAAGGAAAAATTAGCGGAAGTAAAAGGAGAGAGAGAGAGAGATTCGCTGGTAATGCTGAAGACTCAA
>NW_019279584.1:0-612 GCF_002738345.1 Cucurbita maxima | reverse complement strand
GTAAGTTTTGGGGGGAATGATTAGGCTTGACGATTTAGAATAGAATTTCGAAGAAACGGAGTTCATAAAACAGTAATAGTTTGCTTCAAATCGAACCCTACTTCGGAAACCCAAATCTGGGACGTTTCAAGTACGTGCTAAAAAAACCGAGTCAGGGTCGACGTTTTTTGTAAGTTTTGGGGGGAATGAATAGGCTTGATGATTTAGAGTAGAATTTCTAAGAAACGGAGTGCTTAAAACAGTAAAAGTGTGCTTCAAATCGAACCCTACTTCGAAAACCAAAATCTGGGACGTTTGAAGTACGTGCTAAAAAAACCGAGTCACGGTCGACGTTTTTTGGGACTTTTGTGGGGAATGATTAGGCTTGACGATTTAGAATAGAATTTCGAAGAAACGGAGTTCATAAAACAGTAATAGTTTGCTTCAAATCGAACCCTACTTCGGAAACCCAAATCTGGGACGTTTGAAGTACGTGCTAAAAAAACCGAGTCACGGTCGACGTTTTTTGGAAGTTTTGGGGGGAATGATTAGGCTTGATGATTTAGAGTAGAATTTCGAAGAAACGGAGTGCATAAAACACTAAAAGTGTGCTGCAAATCGAACCCTACTTCG
>NW_019279583.1:0-612 GCF_002738345.1 Cucurbita maxima | reverse complement strand
AGAAACGGTGAGCATAAAACAGTAAAATAGTTCTTCAAATCGAACCCTATATCGACAACCAAAGTCTGGGACGTTTGAAGTACGTGCTTAAAAAACCGAGTCACGTTCGACATTTTTCGAAAGATTTATGAGGAATGATTAGGCTTGATGATTTAGAATAGGATTTGGAAGAAACGGTGAGCATAAAACAGTAAAATAGTTCTTCAAATCGAACCCTATATCGAAAACCAAAGTCTGGGACGTTTGAAGTACGTGCTTAAAAAACCGAGTCACGTTCGACATTTTTCGAAAGATTTGTGAGGAATGATTAGGCTTGATGATTTAGAATAGGATTTCGAAGAAACGGTGTGCATAAAACAGTAAAAGAGTTCTTCAAATCGAACCCTACTTCGGAAACCCATGTCTGGGACGTTTGAAGTAGGTGCTAAAAAAACCGAGTCACGGTCGACTTTTTTCGAAAGATTTTGGAGGAATGATTAGGCTTCATGATTGAGAATAGGATTTCGAAGAAACGGTGTGCATAATAAAGTAAAATAGTTCTTCAAATGGAACCCTACTTCAGAAACCCAAATCTGGGACGTTTGAAGTACGTGCTAAAAAAACCGAGTCACG
>NW_019279582.1:410-612 GCF_002738345.1 Cucurbita maxima | reverse complement strand
TTGGGGAATGATTAGGCATGAGGATTTAGAATAAAAGGTCGAAGAAACGGAGTGTATAATACAGTAAAAAAGTGCTTAAAGTCGAACACTAATTCGGAAACACCAAAACCGGGACGTTTGAAGCACGTGCTAAAAAACCGAGTAACTGTCCATTTTTTATGAAACTTTTTGGGGGAATGATTAGGCATGATGATTTAGAATA
>NW_019279582.1:0-260 GCF_002738345.1 Cucurbita maxima | reverse complement strand
GCATGATGATTTAGAATAGTATTTCAAAGAAACGGAGTGTATAATACAGTAAAAAAGTGCTTAAAGTCGAACCCTAATTCGGAAACACCAAAACCGGGACGTTTGAAGCACGTGCTAAAAAACCGAGTAAATATCCATTTTTTATGAAACTTTTTGGGGGAATGATTTGGCATGATGATTTAGAATATTATTTCGAAGTAACGGAGTGTATAATACAGTAAAAAAGTGCTTAAAGTCGAACACTAATTCGGAAACACCAA
>NW_019279581.1:0-612 GCF_002738345.1 Cucurbita maxima | reverse complement strand
TTTAAGAACTCTTTTACTGTTTTATGCACTCCGTTTCTTAGAAATAATATTCTAAATCATCAAGCCTTAAAATTCCTCACAACATTCGAAAAACGTCGATCGTGACTCAGTTTTTTTAGCACTTACTTCAAACTTCCGAGATTTGGGTTTCCGAAGTAGGGTTCGATTTGAAGAACTCTTTTACTGTTTTATGCACTTCGTTCGTTAGAAATAATATTCTAAATCATCAAGCCTTATCATTACCCACAAAACCTTCGAAAAACGTCGATCGTGACTCGGTTTTTTTAGCACGTACTTCAAACTTCCCAGATTTGGGTTTCCGAAGTAGGGTTCGATTTAAGAACTCTTTTACTGTTTTATGCACTCCGTTTCTTAGAAATAATATTCTAAATCATCAAGCCTTAAAATTCCTCACAAAACATTCGAAAAACGTCGATCGTGACTCGGTTTTTTTAGCACGTACTTCAAACTTCCCAGATTTGGGTTTCCGAAATAGGGTTCGATTTGAAGAACTCTTTTACTGTTTTATGCGCTCCGTTTCTTAGAAATAATATTCTAAATCATCAAGCCTTATCATTCCCCACAAAACATTCGAAAAACGTCGATCGTGAC
>NW_019279580.1:0-613 GCF_002738345.1 Cucurbita maxima | reverse complement strand
AAGAAACTCACTCACCACTAATCTCAAGAAATCGTTTCTGATGTGGAAGATCAGGCAGAGCTGCAACCACAGAGCATACTAAGGATTCCAAGAGATCAGATAACCTACACTAACCTCGCTCTGATACAAAATGTTGAACACAACTCACTGTGGGAAACACTCGCTCTCTTTATTAAGACCAATCGAGAAGAGAATACAAGACACTCTGTAGAATACTTCTGCTTTTTATTGTTTTTAGATTTCTTAGATGAATAACCTAGGTAGGGTGGGGGTATTTATACTAAGAGTAAACAATCTATATTTAACCAATCTAAATCTAGACCTAACCGATTTGAATCTAGACCTAACAAATTGAATCTTTCTCCTAAAATATCTACATCTCTTTCTCCTAAAATCTCTACTAAAATAAATATACTGGGCTCGTACAATTAGGCTTGACTCTATTGGGCTAGTACAATTATTGGGCTTGACTCTATTGGGCTAGTACATCAGAGCAAGTCATGGAGATAGAAGATCCCGTTGAAGGATGATAGACCAACCGTAATCTTCAGCCCAACGAGCCAAGGTTTTGTAGAAGCAAGACTCCTTGTATTAAAGAAATTAACACATTCTT
>NW_019279579.1:378-613 GCF_002738345.1 Cucurbita maxima | reverse complement strand
CTTCATCTACAAAATTGGATAGGCTAGGTTCAACCGTCATTTCATAAGTAAATATTTGCACGGTTTAAGTAGCGGATGAAGTTGCAAGCATCATTTCATGAGTGGTTAGAAAACTTTATTTATTATTATTCTAATTTCATAAAGTTTGTAATGCTCAAATTGACTTGGTCTTCTGTGGAGATTTATTTGATTTTATTTCAATTTTGTCAAACTCAGTAATTACTTTATGTGCTAG
>NW_019279579.1:0-306 GCF_002738345.1 Cucurbita maxima | reverse complement strand
AAAAAATAATATTTTTAAAAGATGGAAAAATTCATGAACCAACCAAAATATGTATTCAAAGATGAAAAATTCACAACAACAATCACAAACAATATAAATAAGCATCTTGTCTTCTGGTTTGTCACAATTTCAAACATGAACAAACCTCAATTTCGAGCCGGTGAGTATTATGGATCATTATCGACAATACTTTGCAAGTAGCTTTGAGCATTCACAAAAGGTCGAAAGTTGAATTTCTTTAGAATTGTAACCGAATAACATATGATTATTGTTGAATTTCTAAAAATACACCACAAATTTCATTTA
>NW_019279578.1:0-613 GCF_002738345.1 Cucurbita maxima | reverse complement strand
ATTTGGGTTTCCGAAGTAGGGTTCGATTTGAAGCACTCTTTTACTGTTTTGATGCACTCCGTTGGTTCGAAATTGTATTCTATATCTACAAGCCTAATCATTCCCCACAAATGTTTTGAAAAACGTCAACCGTGACTCGGTTTTTTTAGCACGTACTTCAAACGTCCCAGATTTGGGTTTCCGAAGTAGGGTTCGATTTGAAGCACTCTTTTACTGTTTTGATGCACTCCGTTGGTTCGAAATTGTATTCTACATCTACAAGCCTAATCATTCCCCACAAATGTTTTGAAAAACGTCGACCGTGACTCGGTTTTTTTAGCACGTACTTCAAACGTCCCAGATTTGGGTTTCCGAAGTAGGGTTCGATTTGAAGCACTCTTTTACTGTTTTGATGCACTCCGTTGGTTCGAAATTGTATTCTACAACTTGAAGCCTAATAATTTTCCACAAATGTTTTGAAAAACGTCGACCGTGACTCGGTTTTTTTAGTACGTACTTCAAACGTCCCAGATTTAGGTTTCCGAAGTAGGGTTCGATTTGAAGCACTCTTTTACTGTTTTGATGCACTCCGTTGGTTCGAAATTGTATTCTACATCCACAAGCCTAATCATTC
>NW_019279577.1:0-613 GCF_002738345.1 Cucurbita maxima | reverse complement strand
CCTCGTCGAGTCTTAGGCAATCCTGATATGAAATCCATACTCACTTTCGCCCATTTCCACTAGGGTTTGGTTCATTATATACCCAAAAAAAACTTGTGTTGAACAAGCTCTTAATCCTCTTTGGGAAAGTAATTTAAGGTTAATATCTATGCAAAAGATTAAATGTTATGAGAGTTTAAATTTAAGGTTAATATTCATGCAAGAACATGTGAATGCAATGACGGGACCTAATCTTTTAATCTATTTTAACGGTACTTTACTAACGGGTAATTTGGGCTATATTCTACACACAGCCCATACATGCGAGTATGGGCTCACCAGTCGGTTCACACACCACTGAGCCACTTGCCTTGGATGAGCATACTCTGGAAGCTCCTTAGGTCGAACACCCGTTAGAACTAGTAACCGTCACGACAACGGTATGTAAAACATAACAATCATTGTCTTGCCATTGGATGTACGCGTCTGTACCCTCGTGATTGAATTGGGGTATTCCCCTAAATGCATGAGAACACATAATGCATGAGGCCCCCAACATTTCTAGTTTTATCATTAATGAATATAACCCTGCTATCATCTTCCATGCTTAACATGTCATTTCGCATTCTTAACT
>NW_019279576.1:0-613 GCF_002738345.1 Cucurbita maxima | reverse complement strand
TGCACTCCGTTTCTTAGAAATAATATTCTACATCATCAAGCCTTATCATTCCTCACAAAACCTTCGAAAAACGAAGATCGTGACTCGGTTTTTTTAGCACGTACTTCAAATTTTCAAGATTTGGGTTACCGAAGTAGGGTTCGATTTGAAGAACTCTATTGACGTTTTTATGCACTCCGTTTCTTAGAAATAATATGATAAATTATCAAGCCTTATCATTCCTCACAAAACCTTCGAAAAACGACGATCGTGACTCGGTTTTTTTCGCACGTAATTAAAACTTCCCAGATTTGGGGTTCCGAAGTAGGGTTCGATTTGAAGAACTCTGTTGACGTTTTTATGCACTCCGTTTCTTAGAAATAATATGATAAATCATCAAGCCTTATCATTCCTCACAAAACCTTTGAAAAACGATTATCGTGACTCGGTTTTTTTAGCATGTACTTAAAATTACTAAAATTTGGGTTTCCGAAGTAGGGTTCGATTTGAAGAACTCTGTTGATGTTTTTATGCAATCCGTTTCTTAGAAATAATATGATAAATCATCAAGCCTTATCATTCCTCACAAAACTTTCGAAAAACGACGATCGTGACTCGGTTTTTTTAGCACGTA
>NW_019279575.1:0-613 GCF_002738345.1 Cucurbita maxima | reverse complement strand
ACTATCATTGAAAATGAATTGTGGGGATATAGCTTAGATGGTAGAGCACTTGCTTTGCATGCAAGAGATATGGGGATCGATACCCTGCATTTTTAGATTTTCTTCATTTTCACTATTATTGATGATGTAATATTTTATTTCTATTCAATTTTTTCTTATTTATGACATAATGAGTAGCGATATTTTTTCATTTTCACTATTATTCACGACGAATCATTTATGTTTTTGTGACGTAAAAATTGTGAANAGTTGTACGGAGATTGATAACCTACATCTCCACAAGAAAGTATTTAATTTGTTATAATATTTTTTTATTTTCAGAATTATCGATGCCCCGCATCACCAAAAAAAACTATTTGTTATTAATATTTTGATATTTTTTATTTTCACTATTATTGATGATGGGACATTTAGGGTTTTAAAATGTCAAAATCATGGGTATGTAGCTTAGATGGTAGAGTGCTCGCTTTGCATGTGAGAGGTACGGGGATCGATACCCTCCTTATTCATGACCTTCTTGTGTAACAATATTTCTTCATTTTCAATATTATTGATGACGAAAAATTTAGGGTTTTGTGATGCAAAAATTGTGGGGATGTAGCTCAAATGGTAT
>NW_019279574.1:0-614 GCF_002738345.1 Cucurbita maxima | reverse complement strand
TTGGGTTTCCGAAGTAGGGTTCGATTTGAAGAACACTGTTGACGGTTTTATGCACTCCGTTTCTTAGAAATAATATGATAAATCATCAAGCCTTATCATTCCTCACAAAACTTTCGAAAAACGACGACCGTGACTCGGTTTTTTCAGCACGTACTTAAAACTTCCGAGATTTGGGGTTCTGAAGTAGGGTTCGATTTGAAGAATTTTGTTGACGTTTTTATGCACTCCGTTTCTTAGAAATAATTTTATAAATCATCAAGCCTTATCATTCCTCACAAAACTTTCGAAAAACGTCGATCGTGACTCAGTTTTTTTAGCACGTAATTAAAATTTCCACGATTTGGGTTTCCGAAGTAGGGTTCGATTTGAAGAACACTGTTGACGGTTTTATGCACTCCATTTCTTAGAAATAATATGATAAATCATCAAGCCTTATCATTCCTCACAAAACTTTCGAAAAACGACGATCGTGACTCGGTTGTTTTAGCACGTACTTCAAGCTTCCACGATTTGGGTTTCCGAAGTATGGTTCGATTTGAAGAACTCTGTTTACGGTTTTACGCACTCTGTTTCTTAGAAATAATATTCTAAATCATCAAGTCTTATCATTCCTC
>NW_019279573.1:0-614 GCF_002738345.1 Cucurbita maxima | reverse complement strand
CCCGCCCCGCCCGCGCGCGCTCTCCCCCCGCCAGCGTTCTCCCGCGCGCCCCGTCCCCGCCCCTCCCGCGTTCTGCTGTGCGCGCTCCTACGCCCGCTCCCCATCCCTCACCCATTAATTGTGAAAGTACGTGTGGAGTGGTCGGTTTGTTGGAATTTTTTTTTCTGGGAGCTAAGAAACATGAAAACATGATTCCCACAAAATTTCAGATTTTTTTGACGGCTCTAGCTATTTTTTTTAATTTCTCATTATTTAATATTTAAAAATTCATTAAAAAAAATTGGTTGGTTGAAAATTATGAAACTTGATTTATAGATCCATTAGAATGTCTCATTCATGAATCAATCGAGTTCCTGGAAAAAAACATTGTAAAACTCGAGATATTCGACCGTATGACGACTCAGAAAAATTGTGTCTAGGCCTGGCAGACCAAAAATGCATCAAAATGTACTATATAGGGGGGTGACTAGTCTGCATGGGTTGGCCACGGGGGTGCCCCCTATATCCTCCGCCACCCCCACGCCCCAAGCACTATGCGCCGCACATGGGCATATGCTTGGGGTGTGGGGGTGGTGGTTGGCGGACGACGGCGGTTGACGGCGGCGGTGCGGTGG
>NW_019279572.1:0-614 GCF_002738345.1 Cucurbita maxima | reverse complement strand
TACTGTCGATTTTTTAAGAAACTTCTTTGGGGAAGGATTAGGCATGATGATTCAGAATAGTATTTTGAAAAAACGGAGTGTATATTTAGTAAAAAAGTGCTTAAAGTGGAACCCTGATTCGTAAACAACAAAACCGGGACGTTTGAAGAACGTGCTAAAAAAACCTAGTAACTGTCCAATTTTTAAGAAACTTTTTGGGGGAATGATTAGGCATGATGATTTAGAATAGTATTTCAAAGAAACGGAGTGTATAATACAGTAAAAAAGTGCTTAAAGTCGAACACTAATTCGGAAACACCAAAACCGGGACGTTTGAAGAACGTGCTAAAAAAACCTAGTAACTGTCCAATTTTTAAGAAACTTTTTGGGGGAATGATTAGGCATGATGATTTAGAATAGGATTTCGGAGAAACGGAGTGTATAATACAGTAAAAAAGTGCTTAAAGTCGAACCCTAATTCGGAAACACCAAAACCGGGACGTTTGACGCACGTGCTAAAAAAACCGAGTAACTGTCCATTTTTTATGAAACTTTTTGGGGGAATGATTAGGCATGATGATTTAGAATAGTATTTCAAAGAAACGGAGTGTATAATACAGTAAAAAAGTGCTTAA
>NW_019279571.1:0-614 GCF_002738345.1 Cucurbita maxima | reverse complement strand
GTGTTAAAAAAACCGAGTCACGGTCTTTGTTTTTCGAAAGATTTGTTAGGAATGATTAGGCTTGATGATTTAGAATAGGATTTCGAAGAAACGGTGTGCATAAAACAGTAAAATAGTTCTTCAACTCAAACTCTACTTCGGAAACCCAAATCTGAGACGTTTGAAGTACGTGCTTAAAAAACCGAGTCACGGTTGACATTTTTCGAAAGATTTGTGAGGAATGATTAGGCTTGATGATTTAGAATACGATTTTGAAGAAACGGTGTACATAAAACAGTAAAAGAGTTCTTAAAATCGAACCCTACTTCGGAAACCCAAGTCTGGGACGTTTGAAGTACGTGTTAAAAAAACCGAGTCACGGTCTTTGTTTTTCGAAAGATTTGTGAGGAATGATTAGGCTTGATGATTTAGAATAGGATTTCGAAGAAACGGTGTGCATAAAACAGTAAAACAGTTCTTCAAATCAAACCCTACTTCGGAAACCCATGTCTGGGACGTTTGAAGTACGTGTTAAAAAAACCGAGTCACGGTCGACATTTTTCGAAAGATTTGTGAGGAATGATTAGGCTTGATGATTTAGAATAGGATTTCGAAGAAACGGTGTGCATAAAACA
>NW_019279570.1:0-601 GCF_002738345.1 Cucurbita maxima | reverse complement strand
AACGACGATCGTGACTCGGTTTGTTTAGCACGTACTTCAAATTTTCCAGATTTAGGTTTCCGAAGTAGGGTTCGATTTGAAGAATTCTGTTGACGGTTTTATGCACTCTGTTTCCTAGAAATAAAATAATAAATCGTCAAGCCTTATCATTCCTCCCAAAACTTTCAAAAAACGACGATCGTGACCCGGTTTTTTTAGCACGTACTTCAAATTTTCAAGATTTGGGTTTCCGAAGTAGGGTTCGATTTGAAGAACTCTGTTGACGGTTTTATGCACTCCGTTTCGTAGATATAATATGATAAATCATCAAGCCTTATCATTCCTTACAAAACTTTCGAAAAATGACGATCGTAACTCGTTTTTTTAGCACGTACTTCAAACTTCCCAGATTTGGGTTTCCGAAGTAGGGTTCGATTTGAAGAATTCTGTTGACGGTTTTATGCACTCTGTTTCAAAGAAATAAAATGATAAATCATCAAGCCTTATCATTGAACAAAACTTTCGAAAAACGACGATCGTGACTCGTTTTTTTAGCACGTACTTCAAAATTCCCATATTTGGGTTTCCGAAGTAGGGTTCGATTTGAAGAACTCTGTTGACG
>NW_019279569.1:0-615 GCF_002738345.1 Cucurbita maxima | reverse complement strand
TATATACTTGAACTTGATCCACTCTTATGTCTTTACATATAGTTCAAGTAATCATAATATATCCAGAGTATTCTTAGTTTATTGGATTTAGATTAATGATCATAAAATTCACTTTATTCAATAACGATCTTTACTGAATAAACATCAATAATAACTTTATTGAAAATAGAATATATTTTTGTATACAAACTATTTTAGGATATAAAACCCAACAGGGAGGTGTTAGAGAGCTGCACTGTCACAGAGGGTTGTCGTTCCAGAGCGTCAGTCCGTTGTCGGTCTTTTAGAGTCTTTTGTATTTCATTTTATATTTGTAATTCCTTTTGTAATAATTTGAAACAAAGCTTTCTCTCTCTTTTGTTTTAATTAAATGGTATTTTTATCTTTTACCTTACTTTTCTTTCCTTTTCCTTTCTTTTTGTTTATTTGTAATTCGCGATTTTTAATCTAATCTAAGTCTAACTTTATTTAGGACCTAATTAGCGAACGCGAACTTTCAAGAGTTTTAGAGCTCTTAATTAGCCAAAAAATAAGCTTCGAAGGGCACGATTCATTCCCGTAAGTAACCACACGAACGAATTTATGAAGTAATACTTGTAGGGTACGCTTGGTTTT
>NW_019279568.1:0-615 GCF_002738345.1 Cucurbita maxima | reverse complement strand
GTATGAAACACGTGCTGAAAAAACCGAGTAAATGTCCATATTTTAAGAAACTTTTCCGGGGAATGATTAAGCATGATGATTTACAACAGAATGTCGAAATAACAGAGTGTATAAGCAGTTAAAAAGTTTATAAAATCGTAACCTTAATTCGAAAACCCCAAACCGGGACGTTTGAAAAATGTGCTAAAAATAACCGAGTAGTTGTCCATGATTTTCAAGACTTTCATGGGGAATGATTAGGCATGATGATTGAATATACAGGGTCGAAGAAACGGAGTGTATGAAGCAGTAAAAAAGTGCTTAAAATTGAAACCCTATTTCGTAAACCCCAAACAGGTACTTTTGAAACACGTGCTAAAAAAAACTAGAAACTGAGAATGTTTTTGAAAACTCTTGTGGGGAATGATTAGGCACGATGATTTCGAATTGAATGTCGAAGAAACGGAGTGTATAAAGCAGCAATAAATTTCTTAAAATCGAAAGCCTACTTCACAAAATCCAGAACCGAGACGTATGAAACACGTGCTGAGAAAACCGAGTAAATGTCAATATTTTAAGAAACTTTTCCAGGGAATGATTAAGCATGATGATTTACAACAGAATGTCGAAATAACA
>NW_019279567.1:0-615 GCF_002738345.1 Cucurbita maxima | reverse complement strand
TCGGAAACCCAAATCTGGGAAGTTTGAAATACGTGCTAAAAAAACCGAGTCACGATCGACGTTTTTCGAATGTTTTGTGGGGAATGATAATGCTTGATGATTTAGAATATTATTTCTAAGAAACGGATTGCATAAAACAGAAAAAGAGTTCTTCAAATNGGGAATGATAAGGCTTGATGATTTAGAATATTATTTCTAAGAAACGGATTGCATAAAACAGAAAAAGAGTTCTTCAAATCGAACCCTACTTCGGAAACCCAAATCTGGGAAGTTTGAAGTACGTGCTAAAAAAACCGAGTCACGATCGACTTTTTTCGAATGTTTTGTGAGGAGTGATAAGGCTTGATGATTTAGAATATTATTTCTAAGAAACGGAGTGCATAAAACAGTAAAAGAGTTCTTCAAATCGAACCCTACTTCGGAAACCCAAATCTGGGAAGTTTGAAGTACGTGCTAAAAAACCCGAGTCACGATAGATGTTTTTCGAAAGTCATGGGAGGAAAGATAAGGCTTGATGATTTAGAATATTATTTCTAAGTAACGGAGTGCATAAAACAGTAAAAGAGTTCTTCAAATCGAACCCTACTTCGGAAACCCAAATCTGGGAAGTTTGAA
>NW_019279566.1:0-615 GCF_002738345.1 Cucurbita maxima | reverse complement strand
GTGAAGCTCTTTTGACGTTTGTTGTTTACGTTTGTTCGTTAGCTGTAACTTTAAGTAAAGGAGGCTATAGATACTGAAATTTTTCTGAGAACTTAGAATCGTCGTACAAAATATGGTGCTTATTAGCGTAGTTGTTTTCTATCTACACGCACGATTTTAAATAGAGATGTTGATGATCATACATTTTTCAGATGTTAATTTCTTGGCTGCAGGTTTTAGTGGAAGAGAAGCGGTTTGCGAGGATATTGACTTTAAACAGACCTAAGCAGTTAAATGCTATCTCATTCACAATGGTGAGGCTTGCGATATCTCCACTTTAAGCGTAGTCTCGTGATTTATTGACGTTAATTTGATCTAAGTTCGAGAAAATTGTCGGTCTATTTGTTACTTCAGTCATGGATTAGCAATAATTGGACTATCTGGTCCTTGCTGGTTATCAAATTATATTCCATAAGCGCCTAATTCTTGGGCTCAAGAACTCTGTATCCTGTTATTTACAAGCATTATGTGTCCCAATGTGAGTTTTGACAAGCCTGATGCCTCGTGGTTTAAAATTCTATCTCCAAGATTTGGGTAGAATCGACAAAGCAATGGGAGTGTTCATAACTGAGAACT
>NW_019279565.1:0-616 GCF_002738345.1 Cucurbita maxima | reverse complement strand
TTTGGGAAGGTTGCATTTCTAAGTACCCAATACACTTGGATCTTTAGGGTTTATCTTATAGCCCTTTCTACTAAGAGAGGAGATTAAATAAAGGGTTTAATAATCAACTTTGTTTGTGTTTGTGTAGAGGAAATTTCTTGCCTCATATGTAAGGGTTAAGCTTTTTATATAGTGTTGAATGATAAAGAGTATCTTCTCTTTTAAATGGGGAGTCTAGCCGGTTAAGTTATAGTTAACAAGACATGCAATGTAACAGCCCAAGTTCGCCGTTAATAGATATTGTCTGCTTCGGCAATCCATCCTCCTTGGAGGTCCAGCGTTCTAACTGATACACCATCCAATGTTTGGCTCTTATACCATTTGTAATATCCCAAGTCACGGTTTAAAATCGTACTTTCTAAAGAGAGGTTTCCATCTTTATAAGAAATATTTTATTCCCCTTTCCAATGGATGTGGGATCTCACAAACTGAAAAATATTGGAAACAACAAGGAATTTGATTTCAAGAATTGAATCTACTTGGAGGAGACACCTTTAAAATTCATGAATGATGCCTTCTCTTTAAATGTAACGACTTGATTTTTCGAATTAATACCACGAATCAATTTTGAAGAAAT
>NW_019279564.1:0-616 GCF_002738345.1 Cucurbita maxima | reverse complement strand
CAACCATGATGGCGTTCAACAAGAGAGACCTCAAAAATAGCCGAATTATCGCATTAACCATTTGAATCAGCTCAACCCCACTTGTTGAAATTGAAACAAATATCTATAACATAACACTAACATAGGTACGATGTTGATAAAAGTTTTTTTAATCTAAGATACTATTGAACTTGACCATTAAAGAGCCTCTCAAACTTAGGTAAAGTTTAAATATAATTGGTGACAAAAGATGAAACTATAAAATAAAAAGAAAAAAGAAAGTAATATCCCATTTCAGAGAATCAATCCAGAATCTCCTATGTGAAAGCCAAATATCAAAATCGTTGGACAACAATGAATTTTTAGTGTAGTTGTCTTGGAGTCTTTTGTCTAATCGCTAAAGAGTATTACTATGATGTTTTGGGTACTGTCTAACTCTTCGACACATCCTTTCATGTGTGTGATAAAATTCTTAGAGTTACCGAGACGTTTCGAGTTGTTCGAACGTGCGGTTCTTTCTTCAAAAGGGTCATCATCAAACATCAGGTCTTTGATTGGCAACCCATCCAGAGGAGTGTCGATTGCATTGATTCCATCAACAGTCTTCCCATGAGTTTATGGTGCATGACCCATTTTT
>NW_019279563.1:0-616 GCF_002738345.1 Cucurbita maxima | reverse complement strand
AGGGAAGTTTGTAGTACGTGCTAAAAAAACCGAGTCACGGTCGACGTTTGTCGAAAGTTTTGTGAGGAATGATAAGGCTTGATGATTTAGAATATTATTTCTCAGAAACGGAGTGCGTAAAACAGTAAAAGAGTTCTTCAAATGGAACCCTTCTTCGGAAACCCAAAAAGGAAAGTTTGTAGTACGTGCTAAAAAAACCGAGTCACGGTCGACGTTTGCCGAAAGTTTTGTGAGGAATGATAAGGCTTGTTGATTTAGAATATTATTTCTAAGAAACGGAGTGCGTTAAACCGTAAAAGAGTTCTTCAAATGGAACCGTTCTTCGGAAACCCAAACAGGGAAGTTTGTAGTACGTGCTAAAAAAACCGAGTCACGGTCGACGTTTGTCGAAAGTTTTGTGAGGAATGATAAGGCTTGATGATTTAGAATATTATTTCTAAGAAACGGAGTACGTAAAAAAGTAAAAGAGTTCTTCAAATGGAACCCTTATTCGGAAACCCAAATAGGGAAGTTTGTAGTACGTGCTAAAAAAACCGAGTCACGGTCGACGTTTGTCGAAAGTTTTGTGAGGAATGATAAGGCTTGATGATTTAGAATATTATTTCTAAGAAACGGA
>NW_019279562.1:0-616 GCF_002738345.1 Cucurbita maxima | reverse complement strand
AAACGTCCCCGATTTGTGTTTTCGAAGTAGGGTTCGATTTGACGAACTCTTTTACTGTTTTATGCACTCCGTTTCTTCGAAACTATATTCTAAATCATCAAGCCTAATCATTCCTCACAAAACTTTCATAAATCGTCGACAGTGTCTCGGTTTTTTCGCACGTACTTCAAACGTCCCAGATTTGGGTTTCCGAAGTAGGGTTCGATTTGAAGAACTCTTTTACTATTTTATGCACTCCGTTTCTTCGAAACTATATTCTAAATCATCAAGCCTAATCATTCCTCACAAAACTTTCGAAAATCGTCGAAAGGGACTAGGTGTTTTTTTGGCACGTACTTCAAACGCCCCAGATTTGGGTTTCCGAAGTAGGGTTCGATTTGAAAAACACTTTTACTGTTTTATGCACTCCGTTTCTTCGAAACTATATTCTAAATCATCAAGCCTAATCATTCCTCACAAAACTTTCGAAAATCGTCGAAAGGGACTAGATGTTTTTTGGCACGTACTTCAAACGTCCCCGATTTGTGTTTTCGAAGTAGGGTTTGATTTGACGAACTCTTTTACTGTTTTATGCACTCCGTTTCTTCGAAACTATATTCTAAATCATCAAGCCTAA
>NW_019279561.1:0-602 GCF_002738345.1 Cucurbita maxima | reverse complement strand
TTCGAAAGTTTTGTGAGGAATGATTAGGCTTGATGATTTAGAATATAGTTTCGAAGAAACGGAGTGCATAAAACAGTAAAAGAGTTCTTCAAATCGAACCCTACTTCGGAAACCCAAATCTGGGACGGTTGAAGTACGTGCGAAAAAACCGAGTCACTGTGAACGATTTTCGAAAGTTTTGCGAGGAATGATTAGNCTTGATGATTTAGAATATAGTTTCGAAGAAACGGAGTGCATAAAACAGTAAAAGAGTTCGTCAAATCGAACCCTACTTCGAAAACACAAATCGGGGACGTTTGAAGTACGTGCCATAAAACACATAGTCCCTTTCGACGATTTTCGAAAGTTTTGCGAGGAATGATTAGGCTTGATGATTTAGAATATAGTTTCGAAGAAACGGAGTGCATAAAACAGTAAAAGAGTTCTTCAAATCGAACCCTACTTCAGAAACCCAAATCTGGGACGTTTGAAGTACGTGCGAAAAAAACGAGTCATTTTCGACGATTTTTGAATGTTTTGTGAGGAATGATTAGGCTTGATGATTTAGAATATAGTTTCGAAGAAACGGAGTGCATAAAACAGTAAAAGAGTTCTTCAAATCG
>NW_019279560.1:0-617 GCF_002738345.1 Cucurbita maxima | reverse complement strand
TTTCGAAGTAGGGTTCGATTTTAAGAACTCTGTTGACGGTTTTATGCACTCCGTTTCTTAGAAATAATATGATAAATCATCAAGCCTTATCATTCCACACAAAACTTTCGAAAAACGACGATCGTGAGTCGGTTTTTTTAGCACGTACTTCAAACTTCCACGATTTGGGTTTCCAAGTAGGGTTCGATTTGAAAAACTCTGTTGACAGTTTTATGCAGTCCGTTTCTTAGAAATAATATTTTAAATCATCAAGCCTTATCATTCCTCACAAAACTTTCGAAAAACGACGATCGTGACTCAGTTTTTTTAGCACGTACGTCAAATTTTCAAGATTTGGATTTCCGAAGTAGGGTTCGATTTGAAGAACACTGTTGACGGTTTTATGCACGCCGTATCTTAAAAATAATATGATAAATCATGAAGCCTTATCATTCCTCACAAAACCTTCCAAAAACGACGATCGTGTCTCGGTATTTTTAGCATGTAATTTAAATTTCCCAGATTTGAGTTTCCGAAGTAGGGTTCGATTTGAAGAACTCTGTTGACGGTTTTATGCACTCCGTTTCTTAGAAAATATATGATAAATCATCAAGCCTTATCATTCCTCACAAACTTTC
>NW_019279559.1:0-617 GCF_002738345.1 Cucurbita maxima | reverse complement strand
GATTTAGAATATTATTTCTAAGAAACAGAGTGCATAAAACAGTAAAAGAGTTCGTCAAATCGAACCCTTCTTCGGAAACTCAAACAGGGAAGTTTTTAGTACGTGCTAAAAAACAGAGTCACGGTCGACGTTTTTCGAAATTTTTGTNTGACGTTTTTCGAAATTTTTGTGAGGAATGATAAGGCTTGATGATTTAGAATATTATTTCTAAGAAACAGAGTGCATAAAACAGTCAAAGAGTACTTTAAATCGAACCCTTCTTCGGAAACCCGAACACGGAAGTTTTTAGTCCGTGCTAAAAAAACCGAGTCACGGTCCACATTTTTGAAAGTTTTGTTTGGAATGATAAGGCTTGATGATTTAGAATATTATTTCTAAGAAACAGAGTGCATAAAACGGTCAAAGAGTACTTTAAATCGAACCCTTCTTCGGAAACCCAAACAGGGATGTTTTTAGTACGTGCTAAAAAACCGAGTCACGGTCGACGTTTTTTCGAAATTTTTGTGAGGAATGATAAGGCTTGATGATTTGGAATATTATTTCTAAGAAACGGAGTGCATAAAACAGTAAAAGAGTTCTCCAAATCGAACCCTTCTTTTGAAACCCAAACAGGGAAG
>NW_019279558.1:0-617 GCF_002738345.1 Cucurbita maxima | reverse complement strand
TTTCTCCCAGTTCTTTTCTTCCTTTCTCTTCAAATGAGAACCTCCCCCGCTCACGCCCATCGCGTTTCGATCATGCCGCCCCGCATGCGTTAAATCTGATTTTGTGCGCATGACATGTTGGGTGCGACCATACCAGCACTAATGCACCGGATCCCATCAGAACTAGTACTAAGTTGGGTGACCACTTAAGCGTGCTTGGGCGAGAGTAGTACTAAGTTGGGTGACCACTTGGGAAGTCCTCGTGTTGCACCCCTTTTTTTCTTTCAATTTCTCCCAGTTCTTTTCTTCCTTTCTTCACAAATGAGAACCTCCCCCGCTCACGCCCATCGCGTTTCGATCATGCCGCCCCGCATGCGTTAAATCCGATTTTGTGCGCATGGCATGTTGGGTGCGATCATACCAGCACTAATGCACCGGATCCCATTAGAACTCCGCAGTCAAGCGTGCTTGGGCGAGAGTAGTACTAAGTTGGGTGACCACTTAGGAAGTTCTCGTGTTGCACCCATTTTTTTCTTTCAATTTCTCCCAGTTCTTTTCTTCCTTTCTCTACAAATGAGAACCTCCCCCGCTCACGCCCATCGCGTTTCGATCATGCCGCCCCGCATGCGTTAAATCCG
>NW_019279557.1:0-617 GCF_002738345.1 Cucurbita maxima | reverse complement strand
GAGTAAAATCCTTCGAACTCAAATCTCAACCGTCGGATCTCCTCCAAAATTTGATATGATCTAGAACGAACAGGCACGAATCATCACATCCAACGACTAATATTCAAAGCCAAGATCGGTAAGGCTATGATCGAAGTAGATATCTCCGAAAAATTATCCAAAAAGTTCGATCTCTAAATAATGAAGATTTTGGAGCTCTCAATGTCGGTTTAAGCATCTCCTATAAAGTCTGAAATAGGAGCAACAATACGGAATAAGAATCGAGAAAGGTCGATCCCCCAATCGAAGGCAATGAGCGTTTAGATTATGGGTCTCATACTCTCAGATTTCTTCCAAATTCGAGAGCAATTCTCCACCATTTCTCTTCAATCTTATTCCTACAGTTTCTCAACAAGATTACCCACAAGTTCTATGAAGGAATAGAGTGCTGAAAGTGCCTAGAAACCATTCCCCCAATTCAATCCGCTATTGAAGAACTTCAAGAAAAACATGAAAATCCAATCCGAGGATACATGATGACTCGTCGAGCAAAAGTGATTCCAATCAGTTTCTGCACCTCCAAGGAATGCTTCCATAGAAGACCACGAAGAAAAATAACCTCGAGAGCGTGCCGAATT
>NW_019279556.1:0-617 GCF_002738345.1 Cucurbita maxima | reverse complement strand
AAAACCGAGTCATTTTCGACGATTTTCGAAAGTTTTGTGAGGAATGATTAGGCTTGATGATTTAGAATATAGTTTCGAAGAAACGGAGTGCATAAAATAGTAAAAGAGTTCTTCAAATCGAACCCTATTTCGGAAACCCAAATCTGGGACGTTTGAAGTACGTGCGAAAAAACCGAGACACTGTCGACGATTTTTGAAAGTTTTGTGAGGAATGATTAGGCTTGATGATTTAGAATATAGTTTCGAAGAAACGGAGTGCATAAAACAGTAAAAGAGTTCTTCAAATCGAACCCTACTTCGGAAACACAAATCTGGGGCGTTTGAAGTACGTGCCAAAAAAACACCTAGGCCCTTTCGACTGATTTCGAAAGTTTTGTGAGGAATGATTAGGCTTGATGATTTAGAATATAGTTTCGAAGAAACGGAGTGCATAAAATAGTAAAAGAGTTTTTCAAATCGAACCCTACTTCGGAAACCCAAATCTGGGGCTTTTGAAGTACGTGCGAAAAAACCGAGACACTGTCGACGATTTTTGAAAGTTTTGTGAGGAATGATTAGGCTTGATGATTTAGAATATAGTTTCGAAGAAACGGAGTGCATAAAATAGTAAAAGAGTT
>NW_019279555.1:0-617 GCF_002738345.1 Cucurbita maxima | reverse complement strand
TTAAATTTTATGGGTATTTTATTAATTTACCATAAATTTTTATATTAGTTTTGGACCATTTTAAAAACGAACTTTAAAACGTCAAAGAAAAGGCGCGTTTTAGATTTTTCAGTTAAAAAAGGATTAAAAAAATTTGTAAAACGACGCCGTTTGAAGGCGGATTAGAACGAAGCCACCCATCATTCCTTCACCCCTTCCCTTACTGTTCTCTCTTCTCCGACTGTGTCAATCACAAGAACAGCAATTTCTTCTTCATTCTGCAAATCGCCGTCCGATCGCGATTTTCTTCTCCATTTCCACTCGCCATTGCATCTGTAAGTATTCCGTTCTTCTATTTCCACTTTCCTGATTCCTCTCCTGCTCAATTGTTTTTCTCCGTTTTCAAGTTTCTCCTCCAAAACCCTAGCCTTCTGTCACTCCTAACTTATTCACATTCATTTTTCTGGTTTATGTGCCTGGTTTTCTCCCGTTGATTCCGTTACTTCATTTTTTTCCTTTCAGCTGTTAGGTTTTCTTCGCTCTCTGTCCCTTAGGAGGAGATTGAGCTGCTTCCTCTGCTGTTTGATTCCGGTACGGTTTCTCTTTTTTCCTTTGAACAAACTTCCGTTTTGAACATT
>NW_019279554.1:0-617 GCF_002738345.1 Cucurbita maxima | reverse complement strand
CTAACAATCTCCCAACTGAGCTACTCTTGCTAACATTAAAAATGAATATTCATCAGTAAAGGTATTGGGTACGCTTCTGGAAATTCAACAAAAGACAATAGTATTAGACCGAGATGCCAGATTTAAAGACAATAGTTTGTTAAGAAATACTTGTAGAAATCGCAATAGTATTAGACCGAGATGCCAGATTTAAAGACAATAGTTTGTTAAGAAATACTTGTAGAAATCGCTTGGATTTTCATATAAACCCTAAACCAAGTATGAATTAAGAATATATGGAAAAAAAAAACCCAAAGAACCCTGAGTTAAGACCCTGAACCAATCAAATAGCTCGAGATTTAAGTAATGTTAAAATAACCCACTATCTGAGCTCCGGTGTCTATCAAATTTTAATACTGAGCATTTATAGCTTGAGGTTAGATATGAAATTTGGTGGTCATTGGATATGGATAAGTAGGTAAACCAAGAAACGGTGTAAAATGACCTTAATGGGTAAAAACTATATTATTTCAAACCCTCCATGGTTGCTTCTACTTTGCATGAAAATGCTTCCACTAAATCATGTTACTAACTAGTTGGTTTGGTTCGGTTCAATTCTTGGGTCCACTAGATTGAAT
>NW_019279553.1:0-617 GCF_002738345.1 Cucurbita maxima | reverse complement strand
TCTAAATCATCAAGCCTAATCATTCCTCACAAAACTTTCGAAAATCGTCGAAAGGGACTAGGTGTTTTTTGGCACGTACTTCAAACGTCCCCGATTTGTGTTTTCGAAGTAGGGTTCGATTTGACGACCTCTTTTACTGTTTTATGCACTTCGTTTCTTCGAAACTATATTCTAAATCATCAAGCCTAATCATTCCTCACAAAACTTTCGAAAATCGTCGAAAATGACTCGGTTTTTTTCGCACGTACTTCAAACGTCCCAGATTTGGTTTTCCGAAGTAGGGTTCGATTTGACGAACTCTTTTACTGTTTTATGCACTCCGTTTCTTCGAAACTATATTCTAAATCATCAAGCCTAATCATTCCTCACAAAACTTTCGAAAATCGTCGAAAATGACTCGGTTTTTTCGCACGTACTTCAAAAGCCCCAGATTTGGGTTTCCGAAGTAGGGTTCGATTTGAAGAACTCTTTTACTGTTTTATGCACTCCATTTCTTCGAAACTATATTCTAAATCATCAAGCCTAATCATTCCTCACAAAACTTTTTAAAATCGTCGAAAATGACTCGGTTCTTTTCGCACGTACTTCAAACGCCCCAGATTTGGGTTTCCGAAGTA
>NW_019279552.1:0-617 GCF_002738345.1 Cucurbita maxima | reverse complement strand
AAAAAAACCGAGTCACGGTCGACGTTTTGCGAAAGTTTTGTGTGGAATGATAAGGCTTGATGATTTAGAATATTATTTCTGAGAAACGGAGTGCAAAAAAACAGTAAAAGAGTTCTTCAAATCGGACCCTTCTACGGAAACCCTAACAGGTAAGGTTTTAGTACGTGCTAAAAAAACCGAGTCACGGTCGACGTTTTGCGAAAGTTTTGTGAGGAATGATAAGGCTTGATGATTTAGAATATTATTTCTAAGAAACGGAGTGCATAAAACAGTAAAAGAGTTCTTCAAATCGAACCCTTCTTTGGAAACCCAAACAGGGAAGTTTTGAGTACGTGCTAAAAAAACCGAGTCACGGTCGACGTTTTGCGAAAGTTTTGTGAGGAATGATAAGGCTTTATGATTTAGAATATTATTTCTGAGAAACGGAGTGCTTAAAACAGTAAAAGAGTTCTTCAAATCGGACCCTTCTACGGAAACCCTAACAGGGAATGTTTTAGTACGTGCTAAAAAAACCGAGTCACGGTCGACGTTATGCGAAAGTTTTGTGAGGAATGATAAGGCTTGATGATTTAGAATATTATTTCTAAGAAACGGAGTGCATAAAACAGTAAAAGAGT
>NW_019279551.1:0-617 GCF_002738345.1 Cucurbita maxima | reverse complement strand
GTTCATCCGCAACAGAATGGTACGAGATCTTTAGTAAAAAAATCCGTTTATCGTTCATAAGGAAGCTATTCAATTGCTTTTTATGTAGTAATTGGTGGATGATGAAAGTCCCACCTCGGCTAATTTAAGGCTAATTTAAGGAATGATCATGAGTTTATAATCAAGGAATACTCTATTCATTGGGATTAAGCCTTTTGAGGAAGCCCAAAGCTAAGCCATGAGAGCTTATGCTCAGAGTGGACAATATCATACCATTGTGAAGAGTCGTGTTCGTCTAACAGTAATATCATATCATCGGCATTTGATTTATATTACAATGTGAATGCTGTATTTCCAATATTGTTTCTGTTTCCTTTTGATTATATTTTTGTTAAGGCTCTTTTTAACATTTCTTGTTCATTTTTGTGTAATGATTTTGCAATATATGAGTTTAATACATTGCTTGCAGGTTCAGCGTCCAATCCAGCAAAATTGACTGAATCCCAGAGCACGATTGTTAGAAAAAATGCAACTTCTCAAACGACCTCAAAAACTTCTAATGCATTTTCAGAATCCTCTAAACCCACCTCAAAAACTTCCTACACCAATGCTTCCTCAACCCCTTTTAAAGGTAAGAT
>NW_019279550.1:0-617 GCF_002738345.1 Cucurbita maxima | reverse complement strand
TTATGCACTCCGTTTCTTGGAAATAATATTCTAAATCATCAAGCCTAATCATTCCTCACAAAACTTTCGAAAAACGTCGACCGTGACTAGGTTTTTTAAGCACTTACTTCAAACGTTCCATATTTGGTTTTCCAAAGTAGGGTTCGATTTGAAGAACTCTTTTACTGTTTTATGCACTCCGTTTCTTGGAAATAATATTCTAAATCATCAAGCCTAATCATTCCTCACAAAACTTTCAAAAAACGTCGACCGTGACTAGGTTTTTTAAGCACTTACTTCAAACGTTCCATATTTGGGTTTTGCGAAGTAGGGTTCGATTTGAAGAACTCTTTTACGGTTTTATGCACTTCGTTTCTTCAAAATTCCACTCATAAACATCAAGCCTAATCATTCCTCACAAAACCTTTGAAAAACGTCGACCGTGACTAGGTTTTTTTAGCACATACTTCAAACGTTCCATATTTGGGTTTCCGAAGTAAGGTTCGATTTAAAGAACTCTTTTACTGTTTTATGCACTACGTTTTTTGAAAATAATATTCTAAATAATCAAGCCTAATCATTCCTCACAAAACTTTTGAAAAACGTCGACCGTGACTAGGTTTTTTAAGCACGTACTT
>NW_019279549.1:0-618 GCF_002738345.1 Cucurbita maxima | reverse complement strand
CCAAACAGAGAAGTTTGTAGTACGTGCTAAAAAAACCGAGTCACGGTCGACGTTTGTCGAAAGTTTTGTGAGGAAGTATAAGGATTGATGATTTAGAATATTATTTCTAAGAAACGGAGTGCGTAAATCAGTAAAAGAGTTCTTCAAATGGAACCCTCCTTCGGAAACCCAAACAGGGAAGTTTGTAGTACGTGCTAAAAAAACCGAGTCACGGTCGACGTTTGTTGAAAGTTTTGTGAGGAATGATAAGGCTTGATGATTTAGAATATTATTTCTATGAAACGGAGTGTGTGAAACAGTAAAAGAGTTCTTCAAATGGAACCCTCCATCGGAAACCCAAACACGGTAGTTTGTAGTACGTGCTAAAAAAACCGAGTCACGGTCGACGTTTTTCGAAAGTTTTGTGAGGAATGATAAGGCTTGATGATTTAGAATATTATTTCTTAGAAACGGAGTGCGTAAAACAGTAAAAGAGTTCTTCAAATGGAACTCTCCTTCGGAAACCCAAAAAGAGAAGTTTGTAGTACGTGCTAAAAAAACCGAGTCACGGTCGACGTTTGTCGAAAGTTTTGTGAGGAAGTATAAGGATTGATGATTTAGAATATTATTTCTAAGAAA
>NW_019279548.1:0-618 GCF_002738345.1 Cucurbita maxima | reverse complement strand
CACCTAGTCCCTTTCGACGATTTTCGAAAGTTTTGTGAGGAATGATTAGGCTTGATGATTTAGAATATAGTTTCGAAGAAACGGAGTGCATAAAACAGTAAAAGAGTTTTTCAAATCGAACCCTACTACGAAAACACAAATCGGGGACGTTTGAAGTACGTGCCAAAAAACACCTAGTCCCTTTCGACGATTTTTNGTACGTGCCAAAAAACACCTAGTCCCTTTCGACGATTTTCGAAAGTTTTGTGAGGAATGATTAGGCTTGATGATTTAGAATATAGTTTCGAAGAAACGGAGTGCATAAAACAGTAAAAGAGTTCGCCATATCGAACCCTACTTCGAAAACACAAATCGGGGACGTTTGAAGTACGTGCCAAAAAACACCTAGTCCCTTTCGACGATTTTCGAAAGTTTTGTGAGGAATGATTAGGCTTGATGATTTAGAATATAGTTTCGAAGAAACAGAGTGCATAAAACAGTAAAAGAGTTCTTCAAATCGAACCCTACTTCGAAAACACAAATCGGGGACGTTTGAAGTACGTTCCAAAAAACACCTAGCCCCTTTCGACGATTTTCGAAAGTTTTGTGAGGAATGATTAGGCTTGATGATTTAGAATA
>NW_019279547.1:0-618 GCF_002738345.1 Cucurbita maxima | reverse complement strand
GACCTTGTTGTGTAGCAATATTTCTTCATTTTCAATATTATTGATGACGAAAAATTTAGGGTTTTGTGATGCAAAAATTGTGGGGATCGATACCACCCCGCATCTCCAAATACTTCTATAAGGAGAATTTCTTTACTTCTTCACAATTGCAATATTGACCAATGAATATAATGGCCATTTATAGCTTCTATCACAATAATATAAAATTTGGGAACAAATATCACAATAATATAAAATTATGAGACTGAAAAGACCGTAGCCTATATAAGACTGAAAAAACCGTTCACCACACGCTTGTAAAATAAATTATATCTACCACCTCTGAAATTTTCCATGGCAAACCTTCCAACAGCTTGCACTTCTTCATCGTTGACACCCTTAATTGGAACTAGATTTTAAGGCAAATCTTCTCCACAACTCACTTTGGAACACTTTTATAGATAGTTTCAACAAACTTACTTTGCTCGTGAATACTTTGGAGTTCGATATTTATAGTTGTGGAGAATGCTATTTAAATTGATATGATCGAATCTTACAACAAAGTCTAATTGAGCCTCCCTCTTTTAGGAGATAGCTTCGAATCAAATTCTTTAGTTTGGACAATGATTGCATTGTTTT
>NW_019279546.1:0-618 GCF_002738345.1 Cucurbita maxima | reverse complement strand
TGACACCGCCCAACCGTGCACGTTCTGCCAACATGCAACCTTCAAAACATAGGGCTGCCCCAAGGATGGCCCGACGGCGTCACCACAACGCCGCACGCTCGACGAGGCTCATGTTGGACGCCCGAAGAAACCCAACTCCACCCCACCTTGCACGCTTTGTCGTCGCTCCGACCATCCACCATCCCGAAGGCAGCACAAGTTAGAAGGCCACATTCCATGCCCAACTAGTCTCATGTCGCACGCCCAAAGGCACCCGATTCCAACCAGCCGAACATGTTCTGGCACCACAGGCCTTCAAAACATAGGGCTGCCCCAAGGATGGCCCGACGGCGTCACCACAACGCCGCACGCTCGACGAGGCTCATGTTGGACGCCCGAAGGCACCCAACTCCACCCCACCTTGCACGCTTTGTCGTCGTTCCGACCATCCACCATCCCGAAGGCAGCACAAGTTAGAAGGCCACATTCCATGCCCAACTAGTCTCATGTCGCCAAAGGCACCCGATTCCAACCAGCCGAACATGTTCTGGCACCACACGCCTTCAAAACATAGGGCTGCCCCAAGGATGGCCCGACGGCGTCACCACAACGCCGCACGCTCAACGAGGCTCATGTTGG
>NW_019279545.1:0-618 GCF_002738345.1 Cucurbita maxima | reverse complement strand
TCGATGCCTACCGGTGCACGAGGTAATCTGTGCAAGAACCAACGGACTACGGTCACTCAAAATACTTTGGGACACACCAATGAGGAGGGGATGTCGCCTACAGTTTGACGCCCGAGCATCAAGCCTAAAGACCCAAGCAACCAAATCGCCACTCATGCGCCGTACGCTAAAACGACCTTGGACGACGATCGACTATTCACACCCACCGCGAGCGGGGGTTCAAAATCATCATTCGAAGCCAAGCCCAAAGCGTCGTGCGCGGTCAGGCCATCAACCATCCTAGAGACGGCCCGAGTTTAAAGGCAGCATCGCAACCTTCCGTGCAAAGCGAGGCTCACGTCGCACGCCCGAAGGCACTTGACACCGCCCAACCGTGCACGTTCTGCCAACACGCAACCTTCAAAACATAGGGCTGCCCCAAGGATGGCCCGACGGCGTCACCACAACGCCGCACGCTCGACGAGGCTCATGTTGGACGCCCGAAGGCACCAAACTTCACCCCACCTTGCACGCTTTGTCGTCGTTCCGACCATCCACCATCCCGAAGGCAGCACAAGTTAGAAGGCCACATTCCATGCTCAACTAGTCTCATGTCGCACGCCCAAAGGCACCCGATTC
>NW_019279544.1:0-619 GCF_002738345.1 Cucurbita maxima | reverse complement strand
CCGCGCGCCCCGTCCCCGCCCCTCCCGCGTTCTGCTGTGCGCGCTCCCGCGCTCGCTCCCCATCCCTCGCCCATTAATTGCGAAAGTACGTGTGGAGTGGTCGGTTTGTTGTAATTTTTTTTCTGGTTGCTAAGAAACATGAAAATATGATTCCCACAAAATTTCAGATTTTTTTGACGGCTCTAGCTATTTTTTCTAATTTCTCGTTATTTAATATTTAAAAATTCATTAAAAAAAATTGGTTCGTTGAAAAATTATGAAACTTGATTTATAGATCCATTAGAATGTCCCATTCATGAATCAATCGAGTTCCTGGAAAAAAACATTGTAAAACTCGAGATATTCGACCGTATGACGCCTCAGAAAAATCGTGTCTAGGCCTGGCAGACCAAAAATGACTCAAAATGTACTATATAGGGGGGTGACTAGTCTGCATGGGCTGGCCACGGGGGCGCCCCCTATATCCTCCGCCACCCCCACGCCCCAAGCACTATGCACCGCACATGGGCATATGCTTGGGGTGTGGGGGTGGTGGATGGCGGACGACGGCGGTTGACGGCGGCGGTGCGGTGGCGAAACTTGCGGGTTCGAGGTATTTGTCGGTCGCGCCTTCGGGCGT
>NW_019279543.1:0-619 GCF_002738345.1 Cucurbita maxima | reverse complement strand
ATCCTGACACGGGGAGGTAGTGACAATAAATAACAATACCGGGCTCTTCGAGTCTGGTAATTGGAATGAGTACAATCTAAATCCCTTAACGAGGATCAATTGGAGGGCAAGTCTGGTGCCAGCAGCCTACACGCGCGCCAATGTTTTTCAGAGAAGTACATCATGTAATCAAAAAGGTTGATCTTATTGAGAAATCGATGTCTTACTCCATTACTTTTAGGGAACAAAACAAGAGAACAGTAGCCTGACAAAAGAAAGGTTCGGTCCGAATCGAGTGCCCCATTTAGGCACTAAAAAAAAATCCATCATTGATTTGAGATATTGATAAGGTGAATACCCAGTCTATTCAATGCTAGGCATAATGAGTATCAGGACCTCAAACAAAATTATCTTTCGTCCTATCTTATGAACAACTTTAAGGTGTATGAAGTTTCATATTTTATGCTTTAAGCAGAAGCAGGACGATAGAGATTCCATTTAACTTAAGTTGATCTGCGGTAATTCCAGCTCCAATAGCGTATATTTAAGTTGTTGCAGTTAAAAAGCTCGTAGTTGGACCTTGGGTTGGGTCGATCGGTCCGCCTATGGTGAGCACCGATTGGCTCGTCCCTTCTGTCGG
>NW_019279542.1:0-619 GCF_002738345.1 Cucurbita maxima | reverse complement strand
CATCCCCATTCCTAAACCTACCATCACCAATAATAACCAATAATAGTGAAAATAAAAAAAATATCTCGGCTCATTATGTCATATATAAGAAAAGATTGAATAGAAATAAAATATTAATAACAAATTAGTTTCTTTTAGATATGCTAAAAGGAAATAATATACTTAATTATTGATAGTGTTCCTTAGGAGATGCAGGCCGTATCTCTCGCATGCAAAGTGATCGCTCTACCATTTAGCTACATCCCCATGATTCTTACATCACAAAACTTTAAATTCATCAATCATAGTGAAAATGAAATAATATCTCTGCTCATTATGTCATAAATAAGGAAATATTGAATAAAAATAAAATATACATTCCCCACGATTCTTACATCACAAAACTTTAAATTCATCAATCATAGTGAAAATGAAATAATATCTCCGTTCATTATGTCATAAATAAGGAAATATTGAATAAAAATAAAATATTAATAACAAATAGTTTCTTTTGGAGAAATAATTTCTCCGCTCATTATGTCATAAATAAGGAAATATTAAATAAAAATAAAATATTAATAACAAATAGTTTCTTTTGGAGAAATAATATCTCCCCTCATTATGTCATAAATAAGGAAAT
>NW_019279541.1:0-620 GCF_002738345.1 Cucurbita maxima | reverse complement strand
ATAAGGATTGATGATTTAGAATATTATTTCTAAGAAACGGAGTGCGTAAAATATTAAAAGAGTTCTTCAACTTGAACCCTTCTTCGTAAACCCAAACAAGGAAGTTTGTAGTACGTGCTAAAAAAACGGAGTCACGGTCGACGTTTGTCGAAAGTTTTGTGAGGAATGATAAGGCTTGATGATTTAGAATATTATTTCTAAGAAACGGAGTGCAGAAAACAGTAAAAGAGTTCTTCAAATCGAACGTTCTTCGGAAACCCAACCAGGGAAGTTTGTAGTACGTGCTAAAAAAAGCGAGTCACGGTCGACATTTGTCGAAAGTTTTATGAGGAATGATAAGGTTTGATGATTGAGAATATTATTTCTAAGAAACGGAGTGCAGAAAACAGTAGAAGAGTTCTTCAAATCGAACCCTCTTCGGAAACCCAAACAAGGAAGTTTGTAGTACGTGCTAAAAAAACCGAGTCACGGTCGACGTTTGTCGAAAGTTTTGTGAGGAATGATAAGGTTTGATGATTGAGAATATTATTTCTAAGAAACGGAGTGCAGAAAACAGTAGAAGAGTTCTTCAAATCGAACCCTCTTCGGAAACCCAAACAAGGAAGTTTGTAGTACGTGCT
>NW_019279540.1:0-620 GCF_002738345.1 Cucurbita maxima | reverse complement strand
CAACGGGTCCTCCTCCAGCCGCAAAGACGGTAAGAAGCCATGGATCTCCCACGGGCGCATGTTATCGTTGAGCGAGTGATCAGGGAGACAACGACTGCCGTCGTTCAGTATCCAATATTGACAAAGTCCAATTATAACGAATGGTGGATCTTGTTGATGCGCGTCAACCTACAGGCGCAAGGGTTATGGCATGCTGTTGAGCCAGAGGAAGAAGAAACGATCGAGTACCGTGAAGGATCGGTTGGCGTTTGCCGCCATATTACGATCTGTGCCCCTAGAGATGCTGGCATCTCTCTCCACCAAGCGCACCGCGCAATCGACCTGGGAGGGAATCAAATCCCGTCGGGTCGGTGTACAGCGAGTGCGGGAATCCAACAACGAGCAGTTGCAGAAGGAGCTCTTGGAGGAGATCCACTTTAAGGACGGTGAATCCGTCGATGATTTTTCAATGCGGATCACGGGGCTCGCCAACAACATCACCACACTCGGTGGTAGCATCAGCGAGACAGAAATCGTGAAGAAGATGCTGCAGGTTGTCCCTGATCACCTCGAGCAACCATTTCAGCTGTCGACAAGGGGGGTCGTCTACTCCTCACTGAGGAGGAATGGCTTGCACGTCT
>NW_019279539.1:0-620 GCF_002738345.1 Cucurbita maxima | reverse complement strand
TACAATACCCTGTCGCATATTTAAGTCGTCTGCAAAGGATTCTACCCGTCGCTCGGTGGGAATTACGTTACAAGGCAGCCCCTGAGACTCATCCGTCGTAGGGGCTTGGCCAACGACACGTGCCTTTAGGGGCCAAAAGGCCCCTACTGCTGGTCGGCAATCAAGCNGCAATCAAGCGACGGGCGCATGCGTCGCTTCTAGCCCGGATTCTGACTTAGAGGCGTTCAGTCATAATCCAGCGCACGGTAGCTTCGCGCCACTGGCTAAAACGACCTTGGACGACGATCGACTATTCACACCCACCGCGAGCGGGGGTTCAAAATCATCATTCGAAGCCAAGCCCAAAGCGTCGTGCGCGGTCAGGCCATCAACCATCCTAGAGACGGCCCGAGTTTGAAGGAAGCATCGCAACCATCCGTGCAAAGCGAGGCTCACGTCGCACGCCCGAAGGCACTTGACACCGCCCAACCGTGCACGTTCTGCCAACACGCAACCTTCAAAACATAGGGCTGCCCCAAGTATGGCCCGACGGCGTCACCACAACGCCGCACGCTCGACGAGGCTCATGTTGGACGCCCGAAGGCACCCAACTCCACCCCACCTTGCACGCTTTGTCGTCG
>NW_019279538.1:0-620 GCF_002738345.1 Cucurbita maxima | reverse complement strand
ACGTCGACCGTGACTCAATTTTTTTAGCACGTACTTCAAACGTCCTAAATTTGGGTTTCCGAAGTAGGGTTCGATTTGAAGCACACTTTTACTGTTTCATGCACTCCGTTTCTTCGAAATTCTATTCAAAATCATCGAGCCTAATCATTCCCCCGAAAACTTCCAAAAAACGTCGATCGTGACTCAGTTTTTTTAGCACGTACTTCAAACGTCCCAGATTTGGGTTTCCGAAGTAGGGTTCGATTTGAAGCACACTTTTACTGTTTCATGCACTCCGTTTCTTCGAAATTCTATTCAAAATCATCGAGCCTAATCATTCCCCCCAAAACTTCCAAAAAACGTCGACCGTGACTCGGTTTTTTTAGCACGTACTTCAAACGTCCCAGATTTGGGTTTCCGAAGTAGGGTTCGATTTGAAGCACACTTTTACTGTTTCATGCACTCCGTTTCTTCGAAATTCTATTCTAAATCATCGAGCCTAATCATTCCCCCTAAAACTTCCAAAAAACGTCGACCGTGACTCGGTTTTTTTAGCACGTACTTCAAACGTTCCAGATTTGGGTTTTCGAAGTAGGGTTCGATTTGAAGCACACTTTTACTGTTTCATGCACTCCGTTTCT
>NW_019279537.1:0-620 GCF_002738345.1 Cucurbita maxima | reverse complement strand
TCTATTCTAAATAATCAATACTAAACATTCCACACAAAAGTTTCGAGAAACGTCGACCGTGACGCGGTTTTTTTAGCAAGTACTTGTAACGTCCAAGGTTAGGGAATCGATTTTAAGCACTCTTTTATTGTTTTATGCACTCCGTTTCTTCCAAATTCTATTCTAAATCTTTATTCTCGATCACTACCAACAGGAATTTCGGAAAACGCCGACCGCTACTCAGTTTTTTTAGCACGTGGTTAAAACGTCCTGGATTATGGTTCACAAAATAGGGCTTCGATTTTAAGCACTCTTTTACTGTCTTTCCACACTCCGTTTATTCGACATTCTATTCTAAATCAACAATACTCAACATTCCACCCAAAAGTTTCGAGAACCGTCGACCGTGACGCGGTTTTTTTAGCACGTACTTGTAACGTCCAAGGTTAGGGAATCGATTTTAAGCACTCTTTTACGGTTTTATGCACTCCGTTTCTTCCAAATTCTATTCTACATCATTATGCTCGATCACTCCCAACTGGAATTTCGAAAAATGCCGACCGCTACTCAGTTTTTTTTGCACGTGGTTAAAACATCCTGGATTATGGTTCACAAAATTTGGCTTCGATTTTAAGCACTCT
>NW_019279536.1:0-621 GCF_002738345.1 Cucurbita maxima | reverse complement strand
TTCCTGTTTGGGTTTCCGAAGAAGGGTTCCATTTGAAGAACTCTTTTACTGTTTTGTGCACTCCCTTTCGTAGAAATAATATTCTAAATCATCATGTCTTATCATTCCTCACAAAACATTCGACAAACGTTGACCGTGACTCGGTTTTTTTAGCACGTACTACAAACTTCCCAGTTTAAGTTTCCAAAGAAGGGTTCCATTTGAAGAACTCTTTTATTTTTTTACGCACTCCGTTTCTTAGAAATAATATTCTAAATCATCAAGCCTTATCATTCCTCACAAAAATTTCGACAAACGTCGACCGTGACTCGGTTTTTTTAGCACGTACTACAAACTTCCCTCTTTGGGTTTCCGAAGAAGGGTTCCATTTGAAGAACTCTTTTACTGTTTTACGCACTCCGTTTCTTAGAAATAATGTTCTAAATCATCAATCCTTATCATTCCTCACAAATCTTTCGAGAAACGTCGACCGTGACTCGGTTTTTTTTAGCACATACTACAAACTTTCCTGTTTGGGTTTCCGAAGAAGGGTTCCATTTGAAGAACTCTTTTACTGTTTTGTGCACTCCCTTTCGTAGAAATAATATTCTAAATCATCAAGTCTTATCATTCCTCACAAAA
>NW_019279535.1:0-621 GCF_002738345.1 Cucurbita maxima | reverse complement strand
CCTCACAGAACTTTCGAAAAACGACGATCGTGACTCGGTTTTTTTAGCACGTACTTCAAACTTCCCAGTTTTGGGTTTCCGAAGTAGGGTTCGATTTGAAGAACTCTGTTGACGGTTTTATGCACTCGGTTTCCTAGAAATAATATGATAAATCATCAAGCCTTATCATTCCTCACAAAACTTTCGAAAAACGACGATCGTGACTCAGTTTTTTTAGCACGTAATTAAAATTTCCATGATTTTGGTTTCCGAAGTAGGGTTCGATTTGAAGAACTCTGTTGACGGTTTGATGCACTCCATTTGTTAGAAAGAATATTCTAAATGATCAAGCCTCATCATTCCTCACAAAACTTTCGAAAAACGACGATCGTAACTCGGTTTTTTTAGCACGTACTTCAAACTTCCTCAATTTGGGTTTCCGAAGTAGGGTTCGATTTGAAGAACTCTGTTGGCGGTTTTATGCACTCCGTTTCCTAGAAATAATATGATAATTTATCAAGCCTTATCATTCCTCACAAAACTTTCGTAAAACGACGATCGTGACTAGGTTTTTTTAGCACGTACTTCAAATTTCCCAGATTTGGGTTTCTGAAGTAGGGTTCGATTTGAAGAACTCTGTTG
>NW_019279534.1:0-621 GCF_002738345.1 Cucurbita maxima | reverse complement strand
GACGTTTGAAGTACGTGCTAAAAAAACCGAGTCACGCTCGACGTTTTTTGGATGTTTTGTGGGGAATGATTAGGCTTGATGATTTAGAATAGAATTTCGAAGAAACGGAGTTCATGAAACCGTAAAAGTGTGCATCAAATCGAACCCTACTTCGGAAACACAAATCTGGGACTTTTGAAGTACGTGCTAAAAAAACCGAGTNGTTTGAAGTACGTGCTAAAAAAACCGAGTCACGCTCGACGTTTTTTGGAAGTTTTGTGGGGAATGATTAGTCTTGATGATTTAGAATAGAATTTCGAAGAAACGGAGTGCATAAAACAGTAAAATTGTGCTTCAAATCGAACCCTACTTCGGAAACCCAAATCTGAGACGTTTGAAGTTAAAACAGTAAAATTGTGCTTCAAATCGAACCCTACTTCGGAAACCCAAATCTGAGACGTTTGAAGTACGTGCTAAAAAAACCGAGTCATGCTCGACGTT
This sequence comes from Cucurbita maxima, assembly GCF_002738345.1. Classification (NCBI taxonomy): domain Eukaryota; kingdom Viridiplantae; phylum Streptophyta; class Magnoliopsida; order Cucurbitales; family Cucurbitaceae; genus Cucurbita; species Cucurbita maxima. Next base: position 141 of record NW_019279534.1, on the reverse strand, counting down.
TTTTGGAAGTTTTGTGGGGAATGATTATGCTTGATGATTTAGAATAGAATTTCGAAGAAACGGAGTGCATGAAACAGTAAAAGTGTGCTTCAAATCGAACCCTACTTCGGAAACCCAAATCTGGGACGTTTGAAGTACGTG
>NW_019279533.1:0-621 GCF_002738345.1 Cucurbita maxima | reverse complement strand
CAGGGTTCGACTTTAAGCACTTTTTTACTGTAATATACACTCCGTTTCTTCGAAATACTATTCTAAATCATCATGCCTAATCCTTCCCCAAAAAAGTTTCTTAAAAAACCGACAGTAACTCGGTTTTATTAGCACGTTCTTCAAACGTCCCGGTTTTGGTGTTTACGAATCAGGGTTCGACTTTAAGCACTTTTTNCTTTTTTACTGTAATATACACTCCCTTTCTTCGAAATACTATTCTAAATCGTCATGCCTAATCCTTCCCCAAAAAATTTTCTTCAAAAATCGACAGTAACTCGGTTTTTTTAGCACGTTCTTCAAACGCCCCGGTTTTGGTGTTTACGAATCAGGGTTCGACCTTAAGCACTTTTTTACTGTAATATACACTCCGTTTGTTCTAAATACTATTCTAAATCATCATGCCTAATCATTCCCCAAAAAAGTTTCTAAAAATATCGACAGTAACTCGGTTTTTTTAGCACGTTCTTCAAACGTCCCGGTTTTGGTGTGTACAAATAGGGTTCGACTTTAAGCACTTTTTTACTGTAATATACACTCCGTTTCTTCGAAATACTATTCTAAATCATCATGCCTAATCATTCCCAAAAAAAGTTTCTTAAA
>NW_019279532.1:0-621 GCF_002738345.1 Cucurbita maxima | reverse complement strand
TTGATGATTTAGAATATTATTTCTCAGAAACGGAGTGCATAAAACCGTAAAAGAGTTCTTCAAATCGAACCCTTCTTCGGAAACCCAAATCTGGATAGTTTGAAGTTCGTGCTAAAAAAACCGAGTGACGATCGACGTTTTTCGAAAGTTTTGTGAGGAATGATAAGGCTTGTTGATTTAGAATATTATTTCTAAGAAACGGAGTGCATAAAATAGTAAAAGAGTTCTTCAAATCGAAACCTACTACGGAAACCCAAATCAGGATAGTTTGAAGTTCGTGCTAAAAAAACCGAGTCACGATCGACGTTTTTCGAAAGTTTTGTGAGGAATGATAAGGCTTGATGATTTAGAATATTATTTCTAAGAAACGGAGAGCATAAAACAATAAAAGAGTTCTTCAAATCGAACCCTACTTCGAAAATCCAAATCTGGGAAGTTTGAAGTACGTGCTAAAAAAATCGAGTCACGATCGATTTTTTTCGAAACTTTGTGACGAATGATAAGGCTTGATGATTTAGAATATTATTTCTCAGAAACGGAGTGCATAAAACCGTAAAAGAGTTCTTCAAATCGAACCCTTCTTCGGAAACCCAAATCTGGATAGTTTGAAGTTCGTGCTAA
>NW_019279531.1:472-843 GCF_002738345.1 Cucurbita maxima | reverse complement strand
AGGGAAGTTTTTAGTACGTGATAAAAAAACCGAGTCACGATCTACTTTTTTCGAAAGTTTTGTGAGGAATGATAAGGCTTGATGATTTATAATCTTATTTCTAAGAAACGGAGTGCATAAAAGAGAAAAGAGTTCTTCAAATCGAACCCTTCTTCGGAAACCGAAACAGGGAAGTTTTTAGTACGTGATTAAAAAACCGAGTCACGGTCGACGTTTGTAAAAAGTTTTGTGAGGAATGATATGTCTTTATGATGCAGAATATTATTTCTAAGAAACGGAGTGCATTGTAAAAGAGTTCTGCAAATCGAACCATTCTTCGGAAACCGAAACAGGGAAGTTTTTAGTACGTGATTAAAAAACCGAGTCACGGT
>NW_019279531.1:0-462 GCF_002738345.1 Cucurbita maxima | reverse complement strand
CATTGTAAAAGAGTTCTGCAAATCGAACCATTCTTCGGAAACCGAAACAGGGAAGTTTTTAGTACGTGATTAAAAAACCGAGTCACGGTCGACGTTTGTAAAAAGTTTTGTGAGGAATGATATGTCTTTATGATGCAGAATATTATTTCTAAGAAACGGAGTGCATTGTAAAAGAGTTCTGCAAATCGAACCATTCTTCGGAAACCGAAACAGGGAAGTTTTTAGTACGTGATTAAAAAACCGAGTCACGGTCGACGTTTGTAAAAAGTTTTGTGAGGAATGATATGTCTTTATGATGCAGAATATTATTTCTAAGAAACGGAGTGCATACAAAAGTAAAAGAGTTCTGCAAATCGAACCATTCTTCGGAAACCCAAACAGAGAAGTTTTTAGTACGTGATAAAAAAACCGCGTCACGATCTACTTTTTTCGAAAGTTTTGTGAGGAATGATAAGGCTTGAT
>NW_019279530.1:0-622 GCF_002738345.1 Cucurbita maxima | reverse complement strand
AAAGTTTTGTGAGGAATGATAAGGCTTGATGATTTAGAATATTATTTCTAAGAAACGGAGTGCATAAAAGGGTAAAAGAGTTCTTCAAATCGAACCCTTCTTCGGAAACCCAAACAGGGAAATTTGTAGTACGTGCTAAAAAAACCGAGTCACGGTCGTCGTTTTACAAGTGTCTTGTGAGGAATGATATGGCTTGATGATGTAAAATATTATTTCTAAGAAACGGAGTGCATAAAACAGTAAAAGAGTTCTTCAAATCGAACCCTTCTTCGAAAACCCAAACAGGGATGTTTTTAGTACGTGATAAAAAAACCGAGTCACAGTCGACGTTTGTCAAAAGTTTTGTGAGGAATGATATGGCTTGATGATGTAGAATATTATTTCTAAGAAACAGAGTGCATAAAACAGTAAAAGAGTTCTTCAAATCCAACCCTTCTTCGGAAACCCAAACAGGGAAGTTTTTAGTACGTGATAAAAAAACCGAGTCACGATCTATTTTTTCGAAAGTTTTGTGAGGAATGATAAGGCCTGATGATTTAGAATATTATTTCTAAGAAACGGAGTGCATAAAAGGGTAAAAGAGTTCTTCAAATCGAACCCTTCTTCGGAAACCCAAACAGGG
>NW_019279529.1:0-622 GCF_002738345.1 Cucurbita maxima | reverse complement strand
TGGGTTGGTTGGCAGGGGTTCGCAGAAGTTTAGATTCATGGGGTGCCTCGCTGGCACGTGGAACACTGCGATTGGACTTCAACAGATCTAGACAGATAATTTAGAATAGTGATTATAAAAATTTAAATTTTAAAATAGTGACCTAACTTCGTTATTTTTAAAAATAATTAATTAATCAACCCAAGTTGTATTTAATTTAAATTCAAAGTAAAATACCCATTTCACCATTGACATTATTAATACTCAACTTTCATCATGCTTATGACAAAGATTTATTAAATTAATAAACCTAAACTTTTTTTTTTTTTAGGTTAAATATCTTATTTGCCTTTTGTTTCATTGTCCACTTTCTTTTTGTTGTTTATCCATCATGACATATGTATATATATGGACCTTGGGAGGATAATTTTTGTTTTCCTATTTTGCCCTTTTTTTTTTCACGGGACGCAATTATTCGAGTCGTACTGGGGTGAGTTATACAAGTGAGCCAAGAGTTGTTAGCAACTTATCTTGGCTTGGTGGCTCTGCTCGGCTTAAGCGGCTTACCTGACCTTTAAAGTCACTGTACTGTTGTTATTTTGACCCGACTTCTACGTTTTCAACTTTTCTTGAGATGTTTTTA
>NW_019279528.1:0-622 GCF_002738345.1 Cucurbita maxima | reverse complement strand
TAAATCGATTCCCTAACCTGGTTACTTAGAAGTACGTGCTAAAAAAACTGTGTCACGGTCGACGTTTCTCGAAACTTTTGTTGGGAATGTTTAGTTTAGTCTTGATGATTTAGAATAGAATGTCAAATAAACGGAGTGTAGAAAAGTACTTAAAATCGAAACCCTAATTTGTGAACCCTAATCCAGGAAGTTTGAACCACGTGATAAAAAAACTGAGTAGCGGTCGGCGTTTTTCGAAATTCCTGCTCGGAGTGATCGGGAATAATGATTTAGAATAGAATTTTGAAGAAATGGAGTGCATAAAACAGTAAAAGTGTGCTTTAAATCGATTCCCTAACCTGGTTAGTTAGAAGTACGTGCTAAAAAAACTGTGTCACGGTCGACGTTTCTCGAAACTTTTGTTGGGAATGTTTAGTTTAGTCTTGATGATTTAGAATAGAATGTCAAAGAAACGGAGTGTAGAAAAATAGTACTTAAAATCGAAACCCTAATTTGTGAACCCTAATCATGGAAGTTTGAACCACGTGTTAAAAAAAATGAGTAGCGGTCGGCGTTTTTCGAAATTCCTGCTCGGAGTGATCGGGAATAATGATTTAGAATAGAATTTTGAAGAAATGGAGTG
>NW_019279527.1:0-622 GCF_002738345.1 Cucurbita maxima | reverse complement strand
GAGTCCAAGGGGGCAAATCCAAGATTTCTACCAGTATTTCTTAACAAAGAGTCCAAGGGGGCAAATCCAAGATTTCTACCAGTATTTCTTAACAAAGAGTCCAAGGGGGCAAATCCAAGATTTCTACAAGTATTTCTTAACAAAGAGTCCAAGGGGGAAAATCCAAGATTTCTACCAGTATTTCTTAACAAAGAGTCCTAATCCAAGATTTCTACCAGTATTTCTTAACAAAGAGTCCTAATCCAAGATTTCTACCAGTATTTCTTAACAAAGAGTCTTAATCCAAGATTTCTACCAGTATTTCTTAACAAAGAGTTCTAATCCAAGATTTCTACCAGTATTTCTTAACAAAGAGTCCTAATCCAAGATTTCTACCAGTATTTCTTAACAAAGAGTCCAAGGGGGCAATTTCTACCAGTATTTCTTAACAAAGAGTCCAAGAGATTTCTACCAGTATTTCTTAACAAAGAGTCCAAGAGATTTCTACCAGTATTCCTTAACAAAGAGTCCAAGAGATTTCTACCAGTATTTCAAGAGTCCAAGAGATTTCTACCAGTATTTCTTAACAAAGAGTCCAAGAGATTTCTACCAGTATTTCTTAACAAAGAGTCCAAGAGATTTC
>NW_019279526.1:0-622 GCF_002738345.1 Cucurbita maxima | reverse complement strand
ACGTCGACCGTGACTCGGTTTTTTTAGCACGTACTTCAAACGTCCCAGATTTGGGTTTCCGAAGTAGGGTTCGATTTGAAGAACTCTTTTACAGTGTTGATGCACTCCGTTGGTTCGAAATTGTATTCTACATCTACATGCCTAATCATTCCCCACAAAAGTGTTGAAAAACGTAGACCGTGACTCGGTTTTTTTAGCACGTGCTCCGTTGGTTCGAAATTGTATTCTACATCCACAAGCCTAATCATTCCCCACAAATGTTTTGAAAAACGTCGACCGTGACTCGGTTTTTTTAGCACGTACTCCGTTGGTTCGAAATTGTATTCTACATCTACAAGCCTAATCATTCCCCACAAATGTTTTGAAAAACGTCGACCGTGACTCGGTTTTTTTAGTACGTACTTCAAACGTCCCAGATTTAGGTTTCCGAAGTAGGGTTCGATTTGAAGCACTCTTTTACTGTTTTGATGCACTCCGTTGGTTCGAAATTGTATTCTACATCTACAAGCCTAATCATTCCCCACAAATGTTTTGAAAAACGTCGACCGTGACTCGGTTTTTTTAGCACGTACTTCAAACGTCCCAGATTCCGGTTTCCGAAGTAGGGTTCGATTTGAAGCAC
>NW_019279525.1:0-622 GCF_002738345.1 Cucurbita maxima | reverse complement strand
CCACAAAATTTCTAGAGCAAGTACACTACACCATGACCTTGTGCTCACAACCATCACCCATTAATTGCGAAAGTACGTGTGGAGTGATCGGTTTGCTGTAATTTTTTTCATGGGAGATAAGCAAGATTAAAGAATGATTCCCACAAAATTTCAGATTTTTTTGACGGCTGTAGCTATTTTTTCTAATTTCGCATTATTTAATGTTGAAAAATTCATTAAAAAAAATTGGTCGGTTGAAAAGTCATGAAACTTGATTTATAGACCCATGAGAATGTCCCATTCGTGAATGAATCGAGTTCCCGGAAAAAAACATGGTAAAACTCGAGATATTCGACCGTATGACGGCTCGGAAAAATCGTGTCTGGGCCTGGCAGACCAAAAATGCCTCAAAATGTACTATATAGGGGGGTGACTAGTCTGCATGGGCTGGCCACCGGGGCGCCCCCTATATCCTCCGCCACCCCCACGCCCCAAGCACTATGCGCCGCACATGGGCATATGCTTGGGGTGTGGGGGTGGCGGATGGCGGACAACGGCGGTTGACGGCGGCGGTGCGGTGGCGAAACTTGCGGGTTCGAGGTATTTGTCGGTCGCGCCTTCGGGCGTGCAACGTGATCCTTGT
>NW_019279524.1:0-622 GCF_002738345.1 Cucurbita maxima | reverse complement strand
GATGTGGCAGCGAAAGAATGCTTATCTCAAACATTAAAATGAAGAGTTTTCATACTAGAGCAAGTACGTTACACCAAGACATCCACCATGATCTTGTGCTTACAACCATCACCATTAATTGTGAAAGTACATGTGGAGTGATCGGTTTGCCGTAATTTTTTTCTTGGGAGCTAAGCAAGATGAAAGAATGATTCCCACAAAATTTCAGATTTTTTTTTACGGCTGTAGCTATTTTTTCTAATTTCGTATTATTTAATGTTGAAAAATTCATTAAAAAAAATTGGTTGGTTGAAAAGTTATGAAACTTGATTTATAGACCCATGAGAATGTCTGATTCATGAATCAATCGAGTTCCCGGAAAAAAACATTGTAAAACTCGAGATATTCGACCGTATGACGGCTCAGAAAAATCGTGTCTAGGCCTGACAGACCAAAAATGCCTCAAAATGTACTATATAGGGGGGTGACTAGTCTGCATGGGTTGGGCACGGGGGCGCCCCCTATATCCTCCGCCACCCCCACGCCCCAAGCACTATGCGCCGCACATGGGCATATGCTTGGGTCGTCGAGGTGGTGGTCGGAGGTCGAGGGCGGTTGACGGCGGTGGTGCGATGGCGGAACG
>NW_019279523.1:0-623 GCF_002738345.1 Cucurbita maxima | reverse complement strand
ACAGAAGTTTTGAGAAACGTCGACCGTGACTCGATTTTTCAGCACGTACTTCAAACATCCCTAATTAGCATTTTCGAAATAGAGTTCGATTTGAAGCACTCTTTTAATGTTTTATGCAATCCGTTTCTTTGAAATTCTATTCTAAATCATCAAGCCTAATCATTCCCCACCAAAGTTCTAAAAAACGTCGAACATGACTCGGTTTTTTTAGCACGTACTTCAAACGTCCCAAATTTGGGTTTCCGAAATAGGTTTCAATTTGAAGAAATCTTTTACTGTTTTGATGCACTCCGTTTCTTCGAAATTCTATTCTAAATCATCAAGCCTAATCATTCCCCACAAAACTTTCTAAAAACGTCGACTGTGACTCGGTTTTTTTAGCACCTACTTCAAACGTACCAGATTTGGGTTTCCGAAGTAGGGTTCGATTTGATGCACTCTTTTACTATTTTGATGCACTCCGTTTGTTGGAAATTCTATTCTACATCATCAAGCAAAATCATTCCCCACAAAAGTTTTGAAAAACGTCGACCGTGACTCGGTTTTTTTAGCACGTACTTCAAACGTCCCAGATTTGGGTTTCCGAAGTAGGGTTCGATTTGAAGGACTCTTTAATTGTTTTG
>NW_019279522.1:0-623 GCF_002738345.1 Cucurbita maxima | reverse complement strand
CTTTTACTGTTTTATGCACTCAGTTTCTTAGAAATAATATTCTAAATCATCAAGCCTTATCATTCCTCACAAAACTTTCGCAAAACGTCGACCGTGACTCGGTTTGTTTAGCACGGACTGAAAACTTTTCTGTTTGGGTTTCCGAAGTAGGGTTCGATTTGAAGAACTCTTTTCCTGTTTTATGCACTCCGTTTCTTAGAAATAATATTCTAAATCATCAAGCCTTATCATTTCTCACAAAACTTCCGAAAAACGTCGACCGTGACTCCGTTTGTTTAACACGGACTGAAAACTTCCCTATTTGAGTTTCCGAAGAAGGGTTCGATTTGAAGAACTCTTTTACTGTTTTATGCACTCCGTTTCTTAGAAATAATATTCTAAATCATCAAGCCATATCATTCCTCACAAAACTTTCGCAAAACGTCAACCGTGACACGGTTTTTTTAGCACGGACTGAAAACTTTCCTGTTTGTGTTTCCGAAGAAGAGTTCGATTTGAAGAACTCTTTTACTGTTTTATGCACTCCGTTTCATAGAAATAATATTCTAGATCATCAAGCCTTATCATTCCTCAAAAAACTTTTCCAAAACGTCGACCGTGACTCGGTTTTATTAGCACGTACT
>NW_019279521.1:0-623 GCF_002738345.1 Cucurbita maxima | reverse complement strand
TAACTGTCCATTTTTTATGAAACTTTTTGGGGGAATGATTAGGCATGAGGATTTAGAATAAAAGGTCGAAGAAACGGTGTGTATAAAATAGTAAAAAAGTGCTTAAACTCGAACCCTAATTCGGAAAAACCAAAACCGGGACGTTTGAAGCACGTGCTAAAAAACCGAGTAACTGTCCATTTTTTATGAAACTTTTTGGGGGAATGATTTGGCATGATGATTTAGAATATTATTTCGAAGAAACGGAGGGTATAATACAGTAAAAAAGTGCTTAAAGTCGAACCCTAATTCGGAAACACCAAAACCGGGACGTTTGAAGCACGTGCTAAAAAACCGAGTAACTGTCCATTTTTTATGAAACTTTTTGGGGGAATGATTTGGCATGATGATTTAGAATATTATTTCGAAGAAACGGAGTGTATAATACAGTAAAAAAGTGCTTAAAGTCGAACCCTAATTCGGAAACACCAAAACCGGGACGTTTGAAGCACATGCTAAAAAACCGAGTAACTTTCCATGTTTTGAGAAACTTTTTTGGGGGAATGATTTGGCATGATGATTTAGAATATTATTTCGAAGAAACGGAGTGTATAATACAGTAAAAAAGTGCTTAAAGTCGAACC
>NW_019279520.1:0-623 GCF_002738345.1 Cucurbita maxima | reverse complement strand
AAAACTTTCGCAAAACGTCGACCGTGACTCGGTCTTTTTAGCACGTACTAAAACCTTCCCTGTTTGGGTTTCCGAAGAAGGGTTCGATTTGAAGAACTCTTTTACTGTTTTATGCACTCCGTTTCTTCGAAATAATATTCAAAATCATCAATCCTTATCATTCCACACAAAACTTTCAAAAAACGATGACCGTGACTCGGTTTTTTTAGCACGGACTGAAAACTTCCCTATTTGGGATTCCCAAGAAGGGTTCGATTTGAAGAACTCTTTTACTGTTTTATGCACTCCGTTTCTTAGAAATAATATTCTAAATCATCAATCCTTATCATTCCACACAAAACTTTCGAAAAACGATGACCGTGACTCGGTTTTTTTAGCACGGACTGAAAACTTCCCTATTTGGGATTCCGAAAAAGGGTTCGATTTGAAGAACTCTTTTACTGTTTTATGCACTCCGTTTCTTAGAAATAATATTCTAAATCATCAAGCCTTATCATTCCTCACAAAGCTTTCATAAACGTAGACCGTGACTCGGTTTTTTTAGCACGTACAAAAAACTTCCCTATTTGGGTTTCCGAAGAAGGGTTCGATTTGAAGAACTCTTTTACTGTTTTATGCACTCC
>NW_019279519.1:0-623 GCF_002738345.1 Cucurbita maxima | reverse complement strand
AGATTTTTTTTTTTTTTTTGAAAAAAAAGGTTTAGAATCAAAATATTCTCTTTAAAATTTAGATTTAGAGATTAAATTTGTAATTTTTTCTTAGAAAATAATATAGACTTTTAGCCTTGAAAAGATTGAAAAGATAGAAGTGCTCCCGTTAATTGCTCTTTTACGAATAATTAATTAAATTAGTTCGAAAGTAAAAAACATGTAAAATTAAGTTAAAAAGTGATACAAACACATTTAATGATTTAACATATTGTATAACCTGTCATAAAAGAATTCTAATGTTACTATGTGAATATGTTCTAAGTCCATTCAAGTAGAAACTTTGAATTACGAATCAAACCTTTGTTAGGTTTCTGAATTTCTTAGATGCAATAATTAGGTCAAAGGCCTTACGAATGGAATTAAGCAAAATTCGAGTCACCACATATTAACAATTAACAACCATATGAAATTACAAAAAGTATTAAAATATAATATCGCCCAACTAGCTTGATTTGAAATTCGAGATGACCGAACCCATAAAATGCCACCATTTTTTTTTTAAAAAATATTATCTTAGTGTGATTAGATTTCTACCTCACTAAAATTATTGCCAACACTTTATCAAACATTTGCTATACAAT
>NW_019279518.1:0-623 GCF_002738345.1 Cucurbita maxima | reverse complement strand
TCGACATTTTTAAAAAGTTTTGTGGGGAATGTTTAGGCTTGATGATTTAGAATAGATTTTCGAAGAAACGGAGTGCATCAAAACAGTAAAGGAGTTCTTCAAATCGAACCCTACTTCGAAAACCCAAATCTGGGACGTTTGAAGTACGTTTTAAAAAAACTGAGTCACGGTCGACGTTTTTCAAAACTTTTGTGGGGAATGATTAGGCTTGATGATGTAGAATACAATTTCGAACAAACGAAGTGCATCAAAACAGTAAAAGAGTGCTTCATATCGAACCCTATTTCCGAAACTCAAATCTGGTACGANGGAAACCCAAATCTGGGACGTTTGAAGTACGTGCTCAAAAAACCGAGTCACGATCGACATTTTGAAAAAGTTTTGTGGGGAATGATTAGGCTTGATGATTTAGAATATATTTTCGAAGAAACGGAGTTTATCAAAACAGTAAAAGAGTCCTTCAAATCGAACCCTACTTCGGAAACCCAAATCTGGAACGTTTGAAGTACGTGCTAAAAACACCGAGTCACGATCCACATTTTTAAAAAGTTTTGTGGGGAATGTTTAGGCTTGACGATTTAGAATAGATTTTCGAAGAAACGGAGTGCATCAAAACAGTAAAA
>NW_019279517.1:0-623 GCF_002738345.1 Cucurbita maxima | reverse complement strand
TAGGGTTCGATTTGAAGCATTTTTTTACTGTTTTATGCACTCTGTTTCTTCGAAATTATATTCTAAATCATCAAGCCTAATCATTCCTCACAAAACTTTCGAAAAACGTCGACCGTGACCCGGTTTTTTTAGCACAAACTTCAAACGTCCCAGATTTGGGTTTCCGAATTAGGGTTCGATTTGAAGCATTTTTTTACTGTTTTATGCACTCTGTTTCTTCGAAATTATATTCTAAATCATCAAGCCTAATCATTCCTCACAAAACTTTCGAAAAACGTCGACCGTGGCTCGGTTTTTTTAGCACAAACTTCAAACGTCCCAGATTTGAGTTTCCGAAGTAGGGTTCGATTTGAAGCATTTTTTTACTGTTTTATGCACTCTGTTTCTTCGAAATTATATTCTAAATCATCAAGCCTAATCATTCCTCACAAAACTTTCGAAAAACGTCGACCGTGGCTCGGTTTTTTTAGCACAAACTTCAAACGTCCCAGATTTAGGTTTCTGAATTAGGGTTCGATTTGAAGCATTTTTTTACTGTTTTATGCACTCTGTTTCTTCGAAATTATATTCTAAATCATCAAGCCTAATCATTCCTCACAAAACTTTCGAAAAACGTCGACCGT
>NW_019279516.1:0-624 GCF_002738345.1 Cucurbita maxima | reverse complement strand
TATTTAAAAGAAACGGAGTGCATAAAACAGTAAAAGAGTTCTTCAAATCGAACCCTACTTCGGAAACCCAAATCTGGGAAGTTTGAAGTACGTGCTAAAACACGAGTCACGGTCGACGTTTTTCGAATGTTTTGTGAGGAATGATAAGGCTTAATGATTTAGAATATTATTTCGAAGAAACGGAGTGCATAAAACAGTAAAAGAATTTTTCAAATCGAACCCTACTTCGGAAACCTAAATCTGGGAAGTTTGAAGTACGTGCTAAAAAAATCGAGTCACGGTCGATGTTTTTGAAAGTTTTGTGAGGAATGATAAGGCTTGACTATTTAGAATATTATTTCCAAGAAACGGAGTGCATAAAACAGTAAAAGAGTTTGGAAACCAAAATCTGGGAAGTTTGAAGTACGTGCTAAAACACCGATTCACGGTCGACGTTTTCGAATGTTTTTTGAGGAATGATAAGGCTTGATGATTTAGAATATTATTTCGAAGAAACCGAGTGCATAAAACAGTAAAAGAGTTCTTCAAATTAAACCCTACTTCGAAAACCATAATATGGGAAGTTTGAAGTACGTGCTAAAAAAACCGAGTCACGGTCGATGTTTCTGAAAGTTTTGTGAGGAA
>NW_019279515.1:0-624 GCF_002738345.1 Cucurbita maxima | reverse complement strand
GAGTAAATGTCCATATTTTAAGAAACTTTTATGGGGAATGATTAAGAATGTTGATTTACAACAGAATGTCGAAATAACAGAGTGTATAAAGCAGTTAAAAAGTGCTTAAAATCGTAACCCTAATTTTAAAACCCTAAACCGGGACGTCTGAAAAATGTGCTAAAAAAATCGAGTAGCTGTCCATGATTTTCAAGACTTTCATGGGGAATGATTAGGCATGATGATTGAATATAGAGGGTCGAAGAAACGGAGTGTATGAAGCAGTAAAAAAGTGCTTAAAATTGAAACCCTATTTCGTAAACCCCAAACAGGTACTTTTGAAACACGTGCTAAAAAAAACTAGAAACTGAGAATGTTTTTGAAAACTCTTGTGGGGAATGATTAGGCACGATGATTTCGAATTGAATGTCGAAGAAACGGAGTGTATAAAGCAGCAATAAATTTCTTAAAATCGAAAGCCTAATTCACAAAATCCAGAACCGAGACGTATGAAACATGTGCTGAGAAAACCGAGTAAATGTCCATATTTTAAGAAACTTTTCCGGGGAATGATTAAGCATGATGATTTAAAACAGAATGTCGAAATGACAGAGTGTATAAGTAGTTAAAAAGTGCATAAAATCG
>NW_019279514.1:0-624 GCF_002738345.1 Cucurbita maxima | reverse complement strand
TTTCGGTAACTAGGAGTTGGTCATGGATTGGAGCGGACTTTGAAACGTGGGTGATAAGACAATATTAATCCTCAGCCCAATGATCCAAGCTTTTTTTGAAGCAAGAACCCTTGAATCAAAGAAATTAGCACCTCTTTATATAAAATTTGGATCAACCAAGAGATAAGCGTAAAAGTAGATAACCTCTTAAAATCAAAGATCTAGAAGAAAGATTTGAAACCTTGTTCTAAATTGAGTCACTTCACAATTCAACTTAATCATGAATCAGTCGATGCAATCTACCATATGAATTGCATGAAACTGAGAAATGACAAAGAGGATACTAAAATTTCTTAAGTTAAAGTCTTGAACTTGAGTGATTACTTTTATTCAAAATCTACTTTTATAGTTTCTCCACAAAAGAAACTTTTGACTCTTCAAATGCCAACTAAATAAGTTAGTGGCCATGATTGGTAAGTTACTCCATTATCGTTTAAATCTCCACGAAAAAAAAAAATCAAGTAATGGCCAATTTCACAAGTAATTTCCCACATTTTTTTCCCCACTACAACAAGTTATGGAATTAAAATACTAAATAAAGTCCCCAAATAAATTATCACTACTACTATTTATAACAACTTCGTC
>NW_019279513.1:428-624 GCF_002738345.1 Cucurbita maxima | reverse complement strand
GCACAAACTTCAAACGTCCCAGATTTGGGTTTCCGAAGTAGGGTTCGATTTGAAGCATTTTTTTACTGTTTTATGCACTCTGTTTCTTCGAAATTATATTCTAAATCATCAAGCCTAATCATTCCTCTCAAAACTTTCGAAAAACGTCGATCGTGACTCGGTTTTTTTAGCACAAACTTCAAACGTCCCAGATTTG
>NW_019279513.1:0-247 GCF_002738345.1 Cucurbita maxima | reverse complement strand
CACTCTGTTTCTTCGAAATTATATTCTAAATCATCAAGCCTAATCATTCCTCACAAAACTTTCGAAAAACGTCGACCGTGACTCGGTTTTTTTAGCACAAACTTCAAACGTCCCATATTAGGGATTCTTAAGTAGGGTTCGTTTCGAAGCACTCTTATACTATTTTATGCACTCTGTTTCTTCGAAATTATATTCTAAATCATCAAGCCTAATCATTCCTCACAAAACTTTCGAAAAACGTCGACCG
>NW_019279512.1:0-624 GCF_002738345.1 Cucurbita maxima | reverse complement strand
TCCACATTTTTCGAAAGTTTTGTTTGGAATGATAAGGCTTGATGATTTAGAATATTATTTCTAAGAAACAGAGTGCAGAAAACAGTCAAAGAGTACTTTAAATCGAACCCTTCTTCGGAAACCCAAAGAGGGAAGTTTTTAGTACGTGCTAAAAAACCGAGTCACGGTCGACGTTTTTCGAAAGTTTTGTGAGGAATGATAAGGCTTGATGATTTAGAATATTATTTCTAAGAAACGGAGTGCATAAAACAGTAAAAGTGTTCGTCAAACCGAACCCTTCTTCGGAAACCCGAACAGGGAAGTTTTTAGTACGTGCTAAAAAAACCGAGTCACGATCCACATTTTTCGAAAGTTTTGTTTGGAATGACGAGGCTTGATGATTTAGAATATTATTTCTAAGAAACGGAGTGCATAAAACAGTCAAAGAGTACTTTAAATCGAACCCTTCTTCGGAAACCCAAACAGGAAAGTTTTTAGTACGTGCTAAAAAAGCCGACACACGGTCGACGTTTTTCGAAAGTTTTGTGAGGAATTATAAGGCTTGATGATTTAGAATATTAGTTCTAAGAAACGGAGTGCATAAAACAGTAAAAGAGTTCTTCAAATCGAACCCTTCTTTGGAAA
>NW_019279511.1:0-624 GCF_002738345.1 Cucurbita maxima | reverse complement strand
AGAGTGTAGAAAAATAGTACTTAAAATCGAAACCCTAATTTGTGAACCCTAATTAAGGAAGTTTGAACCACGTGATAAAAAAACTGAGAAGCGGTCGGCGTTTTTCGAAATTCCTGCTCGGAGTGATCAGGAATAATGATTTAGAATAGAATTTTGAAGAAATGGAGTGCATAAAACAGTAAAAGAGTGCTTTAAATCGATTCCCTAACCTTGTTAGTTAGAAGTACGTGCTAAAAAAACTATGTCACGGTCGACGTTTCTCGAAACTTTTGTTGGGAATGTTTAGTTTAGTCTTGATGATTTAGAATAGAATGTCAAAGAAACGGAGTGTAGAAAAATAGTACTTAAAATCGAAACCCTAATTTGTGAACTCTAATCCAGGAAGTTTGAACCACGTGATAAAAAAACTGAGTAGCGGTCGGCGTTTTTCGAAATTCCTGCTCGGAGTGATCGGAAATAATGATTTAGAATAGAATTTTGAAGAAATGGAGTGCATCAAACAGTAAAAGAGTGCTTTAAATCGATTCCCTAACCTGGTTAGTTAGAAGTACGTGCTAAAAAACTGTGTCACGGTCGACGTTTCTCGAAACTTTTGTTGGGAATGTTTAGTTTAGTCTTGATGAT